>NW_026652295.1:6743946-6890935 GCF_009828535.3 Hylobates moloch
TAGAGACGGGGTTTCACCGTGGTCTTGATCTCCTGACCTCGTGATCCGCCCGCCTCGGCCTCCCAAAGTGCTGGGATTACAAGCGTGAGCCACCGCGCCCGGCAATATTCTAACATAGTTTTATTTATCAGGAGGCTCGTATATTTTCCTCTCCAATACAGAAAATAGATTTTTTTTTTTTTTTTTTTTTTTTTTTTTAGACAGTCTTGCACTGTCTCCCAGGCTGGAGTGCAGGGGCAGAATCTCAGCTCACTGCAACCTCCACTTCTTGGATTCAAGCGATTCTCCCACCTCAGCCTCCTGAGTAGCTGGGATTACAGGCGCGTGCCACCACACCTGGCTAATTTTTATATTTTTAGTAGAAACGGGGTTTCGCTATGTTGGCCAGGCTGGTCTCAAACTCCCAACCTCATGTGATCTGCCCGCCTTGGCCTCCCAAAGTGCTGGGATTACAGGTGTGAGCCACCGCTGCCAGCCCAGAAAATAGATTATTTTAAAGTCAGTTTTTCTTTTGCTTTAGGAATTTTAAATGTTTTGGAGGATAATTTTATGAAACTAGTGAACATCTCAAACAGGTTTTCTGGGACTTGGTTAGTTAAATCGGTATGTATTTGGCTAAAGTGTTCTACTTAAAAGTTTAAAACCAAGTATAATTTAAAGGAGGCTTAACTTGCATGTCTCTGAATTTGATTTGTATTTAAATCATGAAAATAAGGTTTCTGAGAACCATTTGTTCAAAAGCTTAATAAGGCTTCACAACCTCCCGTCCTTAAGTGTAATTCGGTATGAGATTTAGCCTCCTTTTGAAAATAGAGTTTTTCACCACCAAATTTGCCAATTCCATGGTGTTTATTATTATTATTATTTTTTATTATTAGAGACAGGGTTTCACCATGTTAGCCAGGCTGGTCTCGAACTGCTGACCTCAGGTGGTCCACCCACCTCGGCCTCCCAAAGTGATGGGATTACAAGCGTGAGCCACTGCGCCTGGCCTCCTATGGTGTTATTTATTTTATTTTTTTAACATTTACAGATTTTTATTGATTCAGTACATATTTGAATATCCACTATGCAAGGCTACTGTGTTAAGCACCAAGTTTACTGGTATGGGAAAGATAGTTGAAAGCCTCATAGAGGATATATTGCATCGAAAGAAATGGCGGGCATGGTGGTTCACGCCTGTAATCCCAGCACTTTGGGAGACCAGACTGGCTAATATGGTGAAACCCCATCTTTACTAAAAACACAAAAATTAGCCGGGCGTAGTGGTGGGCATCTGTAATCCCAGCTACTCGGGAGGCTGAGGCAGGAGAATCGCTTGAACCCTGGAGGCAGAGGTTGAATGAGCTGAGATCGTGCTACTGCGTTCCAACCTGGGTGACAGAGCGAGACTCCATCTCAAAAAAAAGAAAGAAAATAAAGAGACATGTTCAGCAACTAAGAAGTCATTTGTATATACGTGTGCTAAGTGCTACCAGTGTGTGGCCTTTATGTGTATGGGAGGAGTGAAAGATGCTGGGACGCCGTTCAAAGAAGGCACCTTGTGGAAGTGACATTGGAGCTAATATCTGAAGGGTGGGTGAGAGAAAAGAAGAAGCGTCAGAAAACAACTTGTACAAAGACCCTGAGGTTGGAGAGAGGTGTGCGTCCAGGAAAATAAGAAAAGCACAGTGTGTTTGGAGGAAGACAAGACACAGAACCAGTGAATTACAGGGATGGTGCGGTAGATAAGGGCTAGAGCAGGCTGCTAGGAACTCTGGGAAGCTACGAAAAGGTTAGGCAAGATTAGCATGATGAGATTTGCATTTTTAAAGATTATTCCTACCCAGAGTTGAGAATAGACCTGGCCAGAAGGAAGCAACTGTTTGCCTTCTGTTTGGAAGAATGTCAGAACGCTAGTTTTTGAAACTTTGAAAACCGGCGGTGGCAGTAGAAAAAGGGAGCTTAGAAGGATTTGATAAAGGTTTAAGAGGTGGGAGGGGCTTGGCGATGACGCAGGGTCATGGAAGGGAGACATGACTTCCTGGTCTCTAGCTTTTGCAGCTGAATGGATGATGATGCCTCTGACAGTGAAACACTAGATTAATCAAGGTTTATGAACAAGGTGTGTTCTCTACCTTTTAAAGAGCTATATTTATGTCCCCATCCCCCCGCCTGCCTTTTTTAGCTTTCTTTACTTGCACGGTGTTTTAGTTGATTAAAAATTAGGTACCTAGGCCAGGCGTGGTGGCTCATGCCTCTAATCCCAGCACTTTGGGAGGCCGAGCCGTGCAGATCACTTGAGGTCGGGAGTTTGAGACTGGCCTGGACAGCAAGGTAAAAAACCCTGTCTCCACAAAAAAATACAAAACTTAGCCGGGCATGGTGGTACACACCTGTAGTCCCAGATACTCAGGAGACTGAGGTGGGAGGATCACTTGAATCCAGGAGGTTGAGGCTGCAGTGAGCTGTGATTGCACCACTGCATTCCAGCCTGAGCAACACGGTGAGACCCCTTCTCAAAAAGAAAAAAAAGTACATAGCATGGATGAAGCATGAATAGTACTTATGTAACAGTGAGAAACAGACGTTATGTTCTTACCATTGGGAAAAAAAACCAATGGCTGCCTCGTATTCTATCCTCCTTTTTCTTCTTTTAATTTCCTGATGCTAAAAGGAACAGGAAAAATTTCTTGTAGATGGTCTGAGCTTTTGAATGATTTTTAGATGAGATGTACACCTATTTTTTTTTTTTTTTTTTTTGAGACAAGGCCTCGCTCTATCAACAGGGTAGAGTGCAGTGGTGTGATCACGGTTCACTAGAGCCTTGACCTCCTGGGCTCAAGCGATCCTCCCACCTCAGCCTCTTGAGTAGCTGGGACTACAGGTGTGCGCCACCACGCTTGGCTAATTTTTGTTTTTTTGAGACGGAGTCTTGTTCTGTCACCCAGACTGGAGTGCCGTGGCACGATATTGGCTCACTGCAGCCTCTGCCTCCTGGGTTCAAGTGATTCTCCCTCCTGCCTCAGCCTCTCGAGTAGCTGGGATTATAGGTGACTGCCACCATGCCTGGCTAATTTTAGTATTTTTAATAGAGATGAGGTTTCACCATGTTGGCCAGGCTGGTCTCGAAGTCCCAACCTCAGGTGATCCACAATAGAGATGAGATGTCACCATGTTGGCCAGGCTGGTCTCAAAGTCTTTTTTTTTTTTTTTGAGACGGCGTCTCGCTCTTTCACCCAGGCTGGAGTGCAGTGGCGCGATCTCGGCTCACTGCAGGCTCCGCCCCCCGGGGTTCACGCCATTCTCCTGCCTCAGCCTCTCCGAGTAGCTGGGAACTACAGGCGCCTGCCACCTCGCCCGGCTAATTTTTTGTATTTTTAGTAGAGATGGGGTTTCACCGTGTTAGCCAGGATGGTCTCGATCTCCTGACCTCGTGATCCGCCCGCCTCGGCCTCCCAAAGTGCTGGGATTACAGGCGTGAGCCACCGCGCCCGGCCAACTGGTCTCAAAGTCTTAACCTCAGGTGATCCACCCGCCTCAGCCTCCCAAAGTGTTGGGATTACAGGCGTGAGCCACTGCGCCTGGCCAATTTTTGTGTTTTTTGTAAAGATGGGATTTTACTATGTTGCCCAGGCTGATCTCGAACTCCTGGACTCAAGTGATCTACCCACCTTGGCCTTCCAAAATGCTGGGAGCTACCACACCCGGCCTAGAACTAAATCTTAAAAGCACTGAAGTGTGTTTTAGCGATGCTTTATCTGTTTGACTTGAGCATAGGGTTCATGGGAAAAGCCTTTGGGTAGGGACCAAGCTAGGACTCTCACAGTGGCTCAAGCCTTTTACTTAGGAGCATCAGAACTCATTTCATGACCTGATTTTCCAACTTATTTCTTAGTTGGAACCACATAAAGTACCTCAGTGGTCACCCGATGCCCTTAATATATTAGAGTTACATTAGTATTTTGCTTGACCTGTAATCTGTGTGAAAATATAGTTCATTCATTCAACAACACTTGTGTATCTAATGTGTTGGGCCCTCCACTAGATCTGTGGGTGCCAAAGGAGAAGATTTATTTGACCCCTTTCGCAAGGAGTGGAACTTGTCCCCATGGAGTGATTGTCTAGCTGGTATTTAAATACCTCTGGTGATGGCTGACTTGGTCCCCACCCCCAGGCAGTCCTTTGGTTTCCACTACGTTAATTAACTTTTTTTTTTTTAATGGCAAACAAAATCTTTTTGGAACAAAACCGACAGTGATGTGTTTTCCACTGAGTTGGTACACACTAGAAGCTGGAGTGCAGGTGTGCTGCCCTGCTTTATGCAACGCAGGGAGGCAGGGTGCAATCTGATCCTGAGACTTCCATCAGGGTGTGCTCCGGCCACTCAGCAAGTGGCTGTCGCCTACTTAGGATTTCTGCTTCCCGAGGGAAGGCGCCTGCCTCACTTGGATGCATGGCCCATCCCCTTCTGTGTGAGTTGGGCCACCAGCCTTTAAGATGGTCTCACGTGAAAGTCTTAGTGGGCTACCATTTTGGGTAATGCTTTTCTCTAATGTCATCCAAATAAGTCATCAAAACCTCAGGTGAACATGCTCCAAAGAAGCTTCTCTTTTATAAGGTGTCAACCCTGATGGATATAACCTGAACATTCCTTTGGGCCCCAGGTAGTGTTCTCCTATATTGAGGAGAACGTGAATTTCCATCTCTCTCTCTCTCTCTTTTTTTTTTTTTCATTTTTAAGGGATGGAGTTTTGTTGTGTCACCCATACTGGAGTCCAGTGTTGTGATCATGGCTCACTGCAGTCTCGATCTCCCAGGTTCCAGTGATCTTCCCACCTCAGCCTCCTGAGTAGCTGGGACTACAGGCGGGCAGCACCATGCCTGGCTAATTTTTAAAATTTTTGTAGAGGTGGGGTTTTACTGTGTTGCCCAGGCTGGTCTCGAACTCTTGGATTCAAGTGATCCTCCTGCTTTGGCCTCCCACAGTGCTGGGATTACAGGCATGAGCCACCGTGCCTGGCCCAGCCCTGTATTTGGTCAGATGAATTGAACAGATGGGAACAAAACTCAACAAAGACCTACTCCTCACTTTTTCTGATTGGAATAGCTTGGTGAGGAGATGGCTAGGAAGAAAACTTTAAAAACTAGACTTAAGCGTATTTTTGAAAATTTAAATTTTAAGGTACTCTACAAACAACTTGGAGTCTTTCACTTCAGTGTGACCTAAGCAGATATGTAGATTTAGAGGTCAAATGAGAAGTGTGTTATGAATACAGCATACTAGATAATTGCCTTATTATGAATATCCAAAATTGGTGGTGATAATACATTTAGAAACCAGTTTCTGCTGACAAGCATGTATTAGCTCACTTTTGGATAACCCATCCACAGCTACTTATTTTGAAGAGTGCTGGATAGTGGTGACCATACATACTCTCTGTTGGGTAATGTGTTTTTACCTTAAACATTTGTGTTTTTGCCTCACCGTGGTGTCGCCCCTCAGGGCCCTGGTTTGTTGGTTTCTCTAGGCTGTGGGGTATTGGCATGTCTTACATACAGCTGTTTTCTGAATATGTTAGACCATCTGTTGCATCATCTGTGAATGAAGTTGAATGCGTTTTTTTTTTTTTGGAGACAGAGTCTCACTCTGTTGCCCAGGCTGGAGTAAAATGGCGCAGTCTTGTCTCACTGCAACTTCTACCTCCCAGGTTCAAGCGATTCTCCTGTCTCAGCCTCCCGAGGAGCTGGGACTCTGTACAGGCGCACACCACCACGCCTGGCTAATTTTTTGTATTTTAGTAGAGACAGGGTTTCACTGTGTTGCCCAGGCTGGTCTCGAACTCCTGAGTTCAGGCAGTCTGCCCGCCTCAGCCTCCCGAAGTGCTAGGATTACAGGCGTGAGCCACCATGCCCGGCCGAAAGTTGAACATATTTTACATAAAGCTCCTGAGGACCTGAGGAGATTACTGAAATAAGTTAATAAATAAATACATGTTTTGGAATTTTAGTGAGGTTTTCTCAGAGAAGTTCAGAATGGCATCAGTTAGGCCAGGCCATATGATGTGTCTTTTTTTTTTTTTTGAGATGGAGTCTCACTCTGTCGCCCAGGCTGGAGTGCAGTGGCGTGACCTCAGCTCACTGCAAGCTCCACCTCCTGGGTTCACACCATTCTCCTGCCTCAGCCTCCCGAGTAGCTGGGACTACAGGCGCCCGCCACCACGCCCGGCTAATTTTTTGTATTTTTAGTAGAGACGGGATTTCACCGTGTTAGCCAGGATGGTCTCGATCTCCTGACCTCGTGATCTGCCTGCCTTGGCCTCCCAAAGTACTGGGATTACAGGTGTGAGCCACTGCACCCAGCCTCATGTGATGTGTCTTAAGGGTATCTGTGATATGTCCCTTCTTCGTGTACCCAAAGGCCTGTCATCTTGCTAAGAATGTGGCATTGGGATACATGATATAAAAATTACTTTTTCCTTAGGAAAGTGGACACTCTGCTTTAGAAAGAGAGTGTATGCATGTTTGGTCCTATTGCGGTAGTAAGCTCTGGGACGGGGGTGGTCACCCATCTGAGAGTTTTGTCGTTGATTTTATTTTTTGTTTAAGCAGCTCTTGATGTAGATGTGGCAAACACGGTGGCCTGTGTGTTCTGAGGCTTGCTTTGTGCCTTTGTCCCTCCATTCTGCCCTGGAGAGTAGATACTGTGTGGTCATGTGTTCCTTTTGTGGTGTGCTCAAGAAAAGGGGGGGAGTATATGTGTATTGGGGAGGTGGTGTGGTTAGCACTGGCCAAATTATTATATTTAGAGATCATGATTTATTTCATTGTTATCTTTGCAGGAAGTGGAATTTTGGAAGGGCTCATTTGGCCAACTTGTCTCTAGAAGTCTCATGGTAACTAGTGTTGCCTCTTGTGTCTCTTCAGGAGACTGAGTACACAGAAATCCAGTCCTAAACACCAGAAACTGCAAGTGGTTATATTACAAATTAATCTGTCTAGAGTACTTTTAAATAAATAAGTTCAACCCCCAGCATTCAAGTAACAGACCACCTTTGGTGAAAAACATCCCTGGGCCAGGCCTGCCTGTATTTGCTTTAAATCAGATAAACCAGAAGTTAGGCATTTCAGTTTCTCTTCTGCCCATGCCGGATTACTGCATAGGACTCCATTGTTATAATTTAGTTTTCACCCTGTGTTGGTTGTTAGGCTTTTCTTGTAGAAATACTCCCAGCATGATGGCAGTAGAAGCAGCAGTCATAAGATCTAACATTTATTGAGCCTATACTAGTTACCAGCTGCCTAAATTCTTTTCATGCATCATCTCATTCATTCATCACAACAATTCTCTGACACCAATGATGTAGATGCAATTGTTATCCCCATGATTTAGATGAGGAAATTGAGACCCAGAGAAGCAGCTAGCTAGTAGGGCTCAAACTGTGAAGTGTGACTCCGAGCTGTGCTTCTGACCCCTGGCAGACTACCTGTCATAGAGACATGATCCATTCACCAAACAAGAACTCACTGAAAACCTGCTGTGTGCAGATCCTTCCTTGTGAGGCACATCAAGGGGAAAACTGTTCTGGCTTGTGGAAACAGCAGATTACAGCTTACCAGTGGAACAGCTTATTCTAGCTGGTATTTGACAGCATAAGCTAGATCTTCACTTCTGTGATGGTCAGGAGGGAGATTCAGTGTTTTGTGGAAGTGAGGGGTTTGCAAAGGTGGTGGTAGTACACAAACCAGGTGACTGGGATTTGGGAGCCCTTATAGAAGGGAGGTCAACAAGACAATAAAGCATAAGACTGTCAGGGAAAGACCTGGTGGAGAGGTAGGGTGAAACACTGGACAAATCCTGCCAAGTATGGAATTGTCACCCTGTTCCCCTTGGAAAGGTTAGAGTGTAGAACGGAGATGATCTTTTGCGTGGTGGGAGATGTCCCAGAAGTGGAAGAGTTGGGACTTGGACTCCAGGCTTCTGCTAGTCCTCCATGTGGTTAATGGGGGGTCCTCTCCTGTCTCTTGAAACCTTTCATGTGGGCACCACTTTTAACCTCCCTGAAAGTACTCAGCCCTGTTTCAGACTCATAAGTTGCCCACTTTCGAAGTGACTCTAAGCTCTATAAACATTTGGGAATTTAGTTTTGCATTGGGTAGGGCCAGTGCCTTGAGAACAGGTCCATTGTTGTTTTATAATAGTTTATTATTTTGCGTAATATGGAAACTCAAGGTTTTGCCTCAGAACTGGTATTGGGGTGATTCTAAGAGGCCCAGTGACATGTGGCAGTGCTCAAGTGTGATAGCCTCTGGGAGGCGTTGCTTCTTTGTTGTTTTGCTTTTCAAGCAGGAAGAGCCCTGTGGACTGGAGGGCAATGAGAGGAGACTGTCCTGTCTCTTAGAGTGTGTTTGGGATGGGGGTCCCCAGTGTGCCCTGCTCCTTTGTGAGGGCATCAGAGCAAGTTATGGAACTGGCAGATCTTGAATTACGTAAGTACTTCAAGGTCTGTTTCCTGCTTCTTCCTGTCTGCAGAGAAGGACTGTTTTTTGTGTGTTTGTTTGTTTGTTTTGAGACGGAGTCTTGCTGTGTCGCCCAGGCTGGAGTACAGTGGCACAATCTTGGCTCACTGCAACCTCTGCCTCCCGGGTTCAGGCGATTCTCCTGCCTCAACCTCCTGAGTAGCTGGGATTACAGGTGCGCACCACCACACCCAGCTAATTTTTATATTTTTAGTAGAGGCGGGATTTCCCTATGTTGGTCAGGCTGGCCTTGAACTCCTGACCTCGTGATCAGCCCACCTTGGCCTCCCAAAGTGCTGGGATTACAGGCATGAGCCACTGCGCCCGGCCTTGTTTTTTTTCCCCCACTCTTGTTGCCCAGGCTGGAGTGCACTGCAACCTCCGCCTCCCAGGTTCACGCAATTGTCCTGTCTTAGCCTCCCTAGTAGCTGTGATTACAGGCACACGCCACCACACCTAGCTAATTTTTTTATTTTTAGTAGAGATGGGGTTTCATCATATTGGTCAGGCTGGTCTTGAACTCCTGACCTCAGGTGATCTGCCTGCCCCAGCCTCCCAAAATGCTGGGATTACAGGCATGAGCCACCACGCCAGCAGAAAGACCGTTTTGAAACTAGTAACAGAGAATTACGTCTTGTGTGCTACCAGCTCAGTTATAACTGACCTATATCTTCTCTATTTACTACTGTTATTATCATTGTTATTTTGCTCACAGCAGCTGGGTGGTTTCAGCAAAATAATAGTGAGAAGCAATCTGGATTAGGAGGCCAGCATTCTGGGCTCCTTTTTTCCCATCTGTGGAATATCACCATCAGCAAGCCTGCATCAAGAACTGTTTCTTGACACCTGCCCTGGGTACCAGGTTCTAGAAATGCAAGGATGGGTAAAACATGGTCCCTGCCCTAGAACTCGTCAGTGCCTCATAACCAGCAAGGACAAGTGGAGGGGCCTGCAAGTGGGAAGTGGTTGGGAAAAGAAGAGGAAGTGATGCTGTCAAATGTGCAGGGCTTGTCACGTGGAGGAGGAGGATGTGGGGAAGGAAAACATCCTTCTAGGCAAAAAGAGCAGTTTAAGTACAGGCCTTGGAGTACGAAAATATGAGGCTTAGTTGAGGACAGGGTAGGGCAAAAAGTGGAATGTGACTAGAGGATAGGGCTTAGGCGTGTTGTATTGAGTTGGAATGATGAGAAGTGTTGGCCCTGGAAAAATGGGCGGGAGCTCGGTGGTGGAGTCTGTTGTGAGCCATCAAATGCTTTGAAGCAGGACTGTGATGTGAGCAGCTCTGTGGTTCAGAGAACTGCCAACCCTTTAGAAAATTTAAGTCGGAGAGAAGACAAGGTGTTTAGCAAACTGCAGTGTGAACTTGGAATTTGGTATTCTCTGTAACAGAATAACTTCTTCCTTTTTTTTTTTTACAAGAGATTTTTCAGCCCAGGATATGTGGGCTGCCTTCTGAAGCCTTGTTAAATGATAGTAGAAAGGTGGGGAACATTATTTTCCGCAAATAGAATTCAACAAAGTTTAGACTTCCCTAATTGTGTTGTACTAATTAGTACTTATTTAAGGTCATTAGAGATTGGAATTCTTTAGAGGAGAGAGACTCATTTCTCAAAAATATTGACGATGGACACTGGGAGCTGAACTGGGACAATGTATTCCTAGTAACCACGAATTTGGTGTGTCAGTTGGGAGTGACTGTGGGGTGGGACAGGGTGTGAGCAGAGGGCCAGCTAATTTGCTGTCTTGATGACTCTGTGGGTGATGGCTTTAGGGGCTGGCAGCGTCTGGTGGAAATAGAATCTGTTCAAAAGGTGGAGCTGCCTTACAGCAGTTGCCAGCACGCTGCTCACCTGCAGAGCATGTGCCCTCATCTGGGTCACAGCTCTGCCCCTCAGATGTTCCTGGTCCTCTGCTTGGATCCACCCCCTTCACTGCAGCTAAAACAGCCAACAAAGGAGCATCATGTGCCCGAGGCCTGAAAAGTTAGAGTGGATGTGAAGGAAGTCAGACTGCAGGCCCCAAAGACAATTAATGATGTAGTAATGATTGTAGAGGCACAATATTGCCTCGTACTCTCAGGTTTTCAGAGTCCTCTGGGGAAGAAATATGAATTTTTTGTAGCCTGACTTTATACATTTCAAAGCTTGTATTCATGGACTAAGGGGCTTGATGGGAGGGTTGTGCAAAATGTGGGCAGGCCTCCTGTAAATTTGGTGGGTTGGACAGAACACATACCTCAATCGTTTTCATCACTGAAAACAGGTTGTTTCATTTTATGATTTTCCGAATTGTTGGCAAACATTTTTTGTTTAGTTTTGTTTTTTAATGTGTTCTCGCATTTGAGCTAGGATTGTGCAGGAGGAAGTAGGATTCTGGTAAGCTGAAGTGGAGCTTTTGGGGGACCTGGAGGGGAGCTGGGTTGGGGGGCAGCGTCTGAAAGTGCTGCTTTTAGTGGGTTCGACCAGGGCACACTACTTAGGGGAAGCAGAGCACCATGTATGTCTCTGTGTGTAATCATCTCAACAACTTCATGAGGTGTAGCTGTTATTTTCTCCTTTTTAAAGACAGGAAACTGAGGCTTAGAGATGCTCCTGTTTCTGAGATCATGCAGCCAGTGACACATGACCAGGAAGCTTTATGGCAGGCTTTAAGAGGAGTTCTTTTAGATAATCTCAATATATGGTGATACCTGGAGAGTTTCTACCACTTAACTCAATTTGTTTGTCTTGGGGCCGGGCGCAGTGGCTCACACCTGTAATCCCAGCACTTTGGGAGGCCAAGGCAGGCAGATCACCTGAGTTCAGGAGTTCAAGACCAGCCTGGCCAATATGGTGAAACTCCATCTCTATTAGAATTAGAAAAATTAGCCAGGTGTGGTGGTGGGCACATGTAATTCCAGCAACTCAGGAAGCTGAGACAGGAGAATTGCTTGAACCCAGGAGGCAGAGGTTGCAGTGAGCTGAGATCAGGCCACTGCACTCCAGCTTGGGCAACGAGCGAGACTCCATCTCAAAACAAATGTTATGCTTTTGAGCATAACACGTTATTTGAATACCTCCAGCTTCATCTGAAATATCCTTAATTGAGCAATTGCTGTGTTTAGGATGCCAGGTTTAGGCATGGTGGAGTTTGGTGGTTCTTGCCTTTGGGGAGTTGACATTATGAAAGGAATTCTTATGCCATGTGGACCCTGAGCCAAGTTCCCATGGGAAGGCCAAGGCTCACAGAAGCTCGCAGGAGTGGGTCTGCACTTCTAGGAAAAGCACAAGTAGGGGCTGAGATCCCAGCAGGAAAGCAGGTTGGTTTTGAGTTTACAGTGTAATTTGGTGTTGAGGAAGGTGTCTGAGAAGATGGGTTGGAGGGATAGTGGGGCAAGGTGGAAGGTGGGGCAGGATTTGACCTTTTCTTCTTAATTTAAGTGGTAGGGAGTCCAAAGATTTTGAGTAGAGAAGTGACAGTTGGCCTCCTTAGGCCTTGGAGACACCCTCAACAGTGGGCATGTGGTTTGTGTGTCTGTGCTTTGGGTGGCTGCCGTGGCTCACTTCACTGTTCGCTTTTTGGCCTGAGGCAGAGAGTGCATCCCATGGAAGCTGGTACAGGATGAACCGAGAGGCAGCACCCAGGATATCTGAATTGCCTAAAGCCACTGCAGTGATGTACACACATAGCGAAGCTTTATTTCTTTACAGCCATAGACCTGTTGAAAAGCTGAATCACATAATCTGCTTGATATTTGACTTCGTGAGCCACCTTCAAGAGGGGTAACATCCTGTTGTCAGAAAGGTGCGGCCGGGCAGCAGGGAACCTGGGTTCCACTTTAGCCCTGACATAGAAGGTTTTGGTTCATGTCCCTTTGGTCTGGTAGGCCCCTTTTGGGTGCTTGTTTACTGAACTGATTTATCGTGTTTATAATGTTGGTAGATGGGTATATATACCAAGACCTCTGGTTTACTGAAGGCAGGGCCAAGAGCTTTGCAGCAGTCTGTTGAATGGAGCCACGGGTCAGTCAGGACACCTGGCCCAGAGCACTGTGAGCTGGTGGACCTGCTTGTGGTCCCAGGTATTGTAGTGTGGCACTTGAGCCCACGCTACTGACTCTCTCCTCCCTCGCTCAATTTTGGAGTCATGCTGTCTTTGCCTGTTGCTGTTCTCTGCCTCAGCCCGAAAGGAGACAAGGAGTGCCTTCACCTGCCTTCATTGGGGGCAAGAGCAAGTCTGGATAAATGACTTTTACTGATAATTCCTCCAAATCATTTTTATCCTCCATAGCCAACACTCCTTCCTCTAAAAATCTGCAAAGTAGTAGTAAATCCTTTTCCATTCCTCTCCTTTGCTCTTTCAGGCCTCTGTTACAGCTGGAAGCGCCTGAAAGAGAGGCAACTGAAGCCAAGGCTGCCATAATCCACACACTCTGGACATCACCCTGGGTGACTCAGATTTGGTTGCATTTGTCATTTCACAACCACCTGCATCTGATCCCACTGTGTGGGCAAACTCTCTGTTGGGAGTCTCTGCCTGGTGCCTGGTCTTGGGAGCATAGTGTTCTTCCCCCGAATTGCTTTTCCCAGCTCTTTCTCTATAGCTTTAGCCATGGCGTTCTCTAGTGAAAGCTGCCATGCCTATCCTCCCCATTTACTTTTGTTAATAGTCATTTTTTTTTTTTTTTTTCGAGATGGAGTCTTGCTCTGTCACCCAGGCTGGAGTGCCATGACGCGATCTTGGGTCACTGCAACCTCTGCCTCCTGGGTTCAAGCAGTTCTCCTGCCTTAGTCTCCCGAGTAGCTGGGATTATAGGCACCTGCCACCACACCCAGCTAACTTTTGTATTTTTAGTAGAGATGGGGTTTTACCATGTTGGCCAGGCTGGTCTCAAACTTCTGACCTCATGATCTGTCCACCTCGACCTCCTAAAGTGCTGGGATTACAGGCATGAGCCACTGCTCCTGACCGTTAATAGTCATGTCTTTTTTTTTTTTTTGAGATGGCGCTCGCTCTGTCGCCCAGGCTGGAGTGCAGTGGCGTGATCTCGGCTCACTGCAAGCTCCGCCTCCCGGGTTCACACCATTCTCCTGCCTCAGCCTCCGGAGTAGCTGGGACTATAGGCACCCGCCACTGCACCCAGCTAATTTTTTGTATTTTTAGTAGAGACAGGGTCTCACCGTGGTCTCGATCTCCTGACCTCGTGATCCACCCACCTTGGCCTCCCAAAGTGCTGGGATTACAGGCGTGAGCCACCGCGCCCAGCTAATAGTCGTTTCTAAGAAGCAAATATGTACCATCGTATGCCAGTCATGTTAAATGCTTTCTGTGCAGTATCTTCATAGTCCTCACAACAGTTCTATTAAATAGGTATAATTATCCTCATTTTGCAGATTTGGAAGGTGGCATTTGGGGAGGTCACCCTAATCTTTTCAGTTACCTAACTTAATGTACGGGAGGCATTATACCTCTTGCAGTCTGTATTTCATCTCATTTAATCTTTGCATCAACTTAAAAGTTCACTGTTATTTCTGTTTACAGATGAGGAAGCTGGGGCTTAGTTTAGATAACTTGCCCAAGGTTACTCTAGCTAGTTAGTGAGGGAGTCTGAATTCAAACCCAGGCCAGTGTACTCCAATACAAGTGCTCTTCATCTTTTCACTTCTGCATTTGTTTATTAAGTAAAAATGTCCACTTTGGGGCTGACAAAGCTGATAGCTTCTCGAACTCCTGGCCTCAAGGGATCCTCCCATCTCTGCCTCCCAAAGTGGTAGGATTACAGGTGTAAGCCACACGCCCGGCCAAAGCTGATGGCTTCTATTGGATGTTTTCTAATGCTTTGTCCGTTTTTAAATGGGGGAGGAAAGGGAGATAATGTACCATAGTTTAAGCTCCTTGAGGACTTTTTTTTTTTTTGAGACAGGTCTCCTCTGTCACCCAGGCTGGAGTGCAGTGGTGTAATCTTGGTTCACTGCGACCTTCACCTCCTGGGTTCCTGCGATTGTCGTGCCTCAGCCTCCCAAGTAGCTGGGACTACAGGCGCACGCCACCACTCCCAGCTAGTTTTTGTATTTTTAGTAAAGATGGGGTTTTTTTCTTTGTTTGTTTGAGACGGAGTTTTGCTCTGGTTGCCCAGGCTGGAGTACAATGGTGCGATCTCGGCTCACTGCAACCTCTGCTTCCCGGGTTCAAGCAATTCTCCTGCCTCAGCCTCCAAAGTAGCTGGGATTACAGGCATGCGCCACCATGCCTGGCCAGTTTTTGTAATTTTAGTAGAGACAGGGTTTCATCGTGTTGGTCAGGCTGGACTCGAACTCCTGACCTCAGGTGATCCACCTGCCTCGGCCTCCCAAAGTGCTGGGATTGCAGACGTGAGCCACCGTGCCCAGCCGAGATCGGGTTTTACTGTGTTGCCCAGTCTGGTCTCCTGGGCCTCAAGCGATCCATCCACCTCGGCCTTCTAAAGTGGTGGGATTAGAGACATGAGCCACCACACCCAGCCACTTTTTGTTCTTTTTGAGCATTTTATTCACTGATGCCTCCCAAGCACTTGCAGTAGTGCCTGGCACATACTAGGTGCTCAGTCAGTGTTTGTTGAAGGAATGAATAAGGTAGGGGTGATTTGACCTGTTTCACAGGTGGCAATATTGACACAGAGCAGTTGGGGTGTCTTGCCCATAGGCATGCACCATTGTTGAAAACAGCTTTTGCTCTTCACACACAGATTTTTTTTTTTTACAGGTATAAAATGGAAGTCATTAGATCTAAGTGATGGGATTGTAGAGTGTAATATAACACACTATAAATACCCAGTGTCTGGTATACAATGTAAACATTCAGTAAGTGACTGTGTTTGTTGTGGTTGGAGCTGCTTTTCTGCATGTGCCCTCATTTTGGGTAGGGTTGCCACACAGATTAGGAAACTTGAAAATTTATGAGCTATGGAAACCTTTTAAAGACATGTTTAATTAATCCAGTGTTTCTATCTTTGCTATACTATCCATCAAGCTATATACGTAGTCAAATTGGTGAAATGAGTTCACATCTATCCTAAGCAAGTCGACAAGTGGTTATGACTGGCAAGATTTGATTAAATGATATTTGCATTTTCCCTGTTTGCAGTCGTAGAGCATTGCACTGGAAGGGGCCTCAGGGAAGCATGGTTCGTTTCTTTTCCTTATACCCCCTTAGCTTACATGTGAGGAAAGTGAGGCCGGGAGAGATGCAGGGGGCAGGCTTGATGTGGAACTCTAGTCTTGCATGTCACATTCTTTTAGACATCAGCTCACCCTGCCAAATCCAGGTGCCTGGATGGGCTTGTGTGAACTTTTGTGGTGGAGCCACAATTATTCCTACTATGATGTTAGTAGCAGATTATATCAATAATCCACCAAGAGCCAATAAATCAAAATCAGGACTGTTTAAACATTGTTTTTTACCCATCATAAAATGTTCTTAGCCAGGCACGGTGGCATACCTGGGAAGTCCCAGCCACTTGGGAGGCTGAGGCAGGAGGATCGCTTGAACCTAGGAGTTTGAAATCAGCCTGGGCAACATTGTGAGACTCCATCTCTAAATAAGTAAATGAATGAATGAATGAATGTTCTTATTCATTGTAGATAATAAGAAGGAATATGAAGAAAAAAACAAGTTATCCTAAATTAAGATTATAAAGTAAATAGTCCTAAGGATTAAAAATTATTTTTCTCATCAGAATTTTAATTATTTCACTGCACCTATGCCCACAATAGAATAATTATAAATGAACCAAAAGGAAAAAACATCTAATGATGCAAAAAGGAAAAAGGAAAGTAAAATTGTTTATGCCCACAAGTCAGAGATAACCATTGTTGATACTTTACTGTTTCCTTCTAGATGATTTTCTATGGATATATACACATATTACAAAAATGGGATTTATTGTGGACAATAAAAAAACCCATTTTTGTACATGTCTTTATATCATATGTTTAAAAATTTTAATATGATATGACAAGTCTTTTTCGGTGTATTCAAATATTCTTGAACGTGAAAATCACATTTTGATGTGGCATGATTTTGGGGGGCAGTGTCATAGGCTAATGTTATAATTATTTTGCATTCCCTGGGCACTCATTGTGTGAGTGAAGGAACCTATCTTCTAGGTTACATGAAACCAACATAGTATTAAACTTTTTATGGTAAATTGTGAATACGTAGTTCATCAGAAATTTATTTTAAAGAGGAAAATACTGAACTGACAAAATGTGTGTGTTTATTTTTGGATAGCATGTGATCTGTCTTATTACCCCAAACCCGTGAGGGTTACTGATGAAACACAAATTGAGCAGTTCAAAAAGTCCTTCTGCTAGAGGGTTGGCCTCTCTTGAGAGGAAGGTGTTTGTTCTCTTACATAGGGCACTGTGTTGTGAATGTTAGGAATGATGTGATGTGTCCTTTATCTGTGGTTGTATTTTTATTGGATGTTTAATCAATGTCATGTTATTTGGACATTCTAGAGCAATTATTCCCAATCTTTTTAAATGTAAGGTACTCTTTTAATGTAAAAAATTTCCAGACCAAGTATGATTTTAATTATGTTTTTAGATTCTGTCGAGAAGCTCTAATGACAGAAAAACTCTATCAACATTTTAGTGGCACTTATCTTTATTAAATATAGCAGCATCTTCATATACTTGCAAAATAATAGTACATATATGTGTAAATTTAATTAATTTCTAGATGCTTGATCAGCAAATGATTAAGTGGAGCCCTTGAAATAGCTCCCTGGAGGGCCCCTGCCCTAGAGGAAGACAGATCCTGCATATGTAACCCTAAAGTCTAATGTCAGGAAAATAATGATTAGACTAGTTCTGAACTGCAAGTGGAGTTCTGTAACTCTAGAGCTAAACGCCACTGTATGACAAGTTAGGAAGATATATTTTCTTCCACCTGTTCATACACTGAACGGTTTCCAGAGCAGCCCTTGATATCACCTCATTTTCCTCATCATTTCAAAGAATTCAACTGGGGAAGAGAATGCAGTTAGCCAGATTGTAAGAAACATTTGGACATAATGACTCTCCCTTGGCCCTTTTAATTAATCTACTGTGATCTATTAGAGAGAGGACTGGGTTTGTTAGCTAGAAGACTAACGAACGTAAGGTCCTGAATGCAAGCCCAACCTTGATTATGATTAAAATAGAAAAAGATATACTTCACACCTTGGTTTTTCCATCTCTAAAATGGGCAGAATTATCTTCCTTGTGCCTTCTTAGGAGGTGACACAGTGATACCCATGGGCAGCATTTTCTTTCTTTTTAATCAGTAAACGTAAACAAAAACCTTTGTAAGGATGGAAGCTATTGGAAAGTACCATATAAAGGATTAGGACCATAAATCCAGGGAAATTCTAAGCATTCTGAAAGCTGCCTTTAGGCAGGGCAGCAGCCAAAAGACCAGCTGGTAGATTGAGACCTTTCTCAAAAACCTGACTTCATTCTCTTGTGGTTCCATTTTCCTTTTTTTCAAATGGGGTCTAGTGGCTTAGTTGTGGTTATTCCACAGTGATGCCTCTTATTGCTATTCTTCTGGTTCTGACAACAACAGCATTCTTGCACCACTTAACTCTCCAAGATGCAGGCAGGGGAGGTGACTGCCTCATTTCTGATGTGCTTGTTACCTACAGGAAAAGCAACTCAGTATTCTACCTTTGTCTAGGAGTTGGGATTGGGAGCAGGTATTCCGTTTAAGTTTTATGTGCCATCTGTATATTTTCAAAAACATTTAACATGATCTTTATTTCAAGCTTATATAGCCCTTCAGGTTGCTCTAGGGAACTTAGCAAAACAGGTAGACAGTATGGATCAACTGAGCCCAGGAAAGAATGGGATTTGGGAAGATAACATTGTTTGGATTTTCTGCTAATACTGAAACTGGATTTTTACTACACAGGCAGGGAGACTTACCATCCTGTGGTGGACCTGGTGAGAGAGATGGCATATGACTAAGCGAGTCAGCTGACCTCAGTTAAAGGGCTGTGACCATCTGTACAATGGGACCAGTACCTCCTCCAACTGTTGGTCTCAGCTGAGTGAGATTCCCATGTCTGAGGAGGTGATCGGGGTGATGATGACTTTTGATGGAACTGACCTCACCCAGGTTTCCGGGGGAAAAAGCCCACCAAACTTAAAGAATTCTAAAATAATTTTACAATTCTGATTTGAGTAGAAGTTTGATTTGAAAAGCGACTTCATCTGCACCTTCTCTCTTGCCTTTGTTTATAGATGTCAGTAATGCCAGTATTTTAAAAAGTAGAAATGAGTTATAAGTCATATCTTAAGGATTTTAGTTTGTTTTGAAGAATTGTTTAAGTGGCTAGGATTTCTCCCCCTTTCAGTAGCTTCAGATCCCAATGGCTAGGCAATGTGGAGATAATAGTAAACAACTAAGCTTTTTGTAAGAGATGTTATTTATTTATTTATTTTTAAATAGAGATAAGGTCTTGCTGTGTTGCCCAGGCCGGTCTCAAACTCCTGGGCTCCAGCAGTCCTCTATCCTCAGCTTCCCAAAGTGTTGGGATTACAGGCATGAGCCACTACACTCAGCCTGAGACATTATTTGAGGAGGAGGTCATGAATATATAATAAACTTAGGAGTACAAATGAAAAGTTTTCTCTTGAACCTACCTTTTTGAACAGGAGAAGAGGTGATTTTTAGGTATAATGGTGTGCAAAGTAACAAATAACAGTCTCTAAAGACATTTAAAACAATAAGTAAATCATAAATATCTTTATTCAGGATGAACTGAGTTCTGAAGCCTGATGTTTTCAAGAGTTCTTTATTATCAGGTGGCTTGTGAAAGCCCTTCGTTAACCAAACGTGTTGTGTTTGCCTCAGAATTTCATTAAAAAGGTATGCATAGGTTCATATCCCCCTTATGTGAGGTGGCAGTGAAACAGAAACTTGATAGAAATATTGAGGAGGGGAAAAGATGAAGCCACCGCGGCACCTGGCCTCCCTCTTTCACTTCCCTTTCCAACTCTGCTCCTTTGAGATGTTCTTCGAGAAGATGGAGGAAGCTTGCTGGGTTTAGGGTCATCACCCAGGATCTGGCGACAGGAGTGGCTCAGCACTGGGAGTTCCCTCCCTAAAGCCAACTCGTCACATCCAGCTGCTGTCAGGAGTTGAGCAGCCCTGTCCCCTGGCTTTCCTGGGAGGGCCTGGGTGGAGGCGGCAGGAGCAGGCAAGGGACCAAGAGAGTGCCTGCTAGACCTGATGCTTCCCCCTCCCCGCCCCCCCAGCCCCCAGGGAAGGAGCTGCCTTGTAGACTCGGTACAGGGAGGCAGGGAATAGAGGGTTGGAATCCAGAAAAGAGGGTGGAGGGCATGACTGCAGTTACTGCCATTGTCTCAGGACAGACAGACCAAGCCCTGGTGCAGAAATTGTTTGGCTGTTGGCCTTTTCAGATGTTTGCATGCAGGAAGTGCCTTTGATAAAGTATGGTTTGCTAACATGGGTATGATATGCATGCGCATTTTTGGATGCCAAACACATAGGCAGATGAAACTAAGAAGCCAAATGCTAAGATAGTTGTTGATGAATGGAAACTAGCCTAACTGGCTCCACTGTTGGAGTCTTTTGCTCAAACTACTCCAAACTTTTGTGTGGTCTACTAAAAACATTAGTTAGAAAGGTACAGCGTTAATTTAAGGCAGGGAAGCCTCCAGCACATGAGAGTCGGGTCTCTCTCGGTGATGCTGGGAGGGAAGGATGGGAGATGAGAGTCATTTCACGGCCGCCTAGCTCCTCCTCTTCCTCTCCCTGCCCTGGAGCTGCAGCCTCAGCTTTCAGAGTGTCTTGCCTGGTGGTAGGCCCGGCAAGCAGTTGGATTTTAAGTATTTCTCAGTTATTTTCAGTATCATCAGTCATCACTTTCAGAGTTCCTTTTCTTTTTCAAGGGTACCCAGTCTAACTGTTTAGCTCCTTTTCAATAGCCCTCCTCACTCCCTTATGCCCAGTCAGGAAGATTAATAATGTTAACTGATTTACTATCGCTGCAAAAAGCATTAGTTAATTAGACTTTTACACCTCAGTCAGATGGCATTAGACACCCTTTATGCACTTTAACTCAAGGATGTTAAAGACCTAAATCTTTCAGAAAAAAAGAAAAGAAAGAAAAAGGACAGGCACTTTTCCAGTTTAAGCTGCATGTTGGTCCATGTTAATTAGGCATTTGTCCTTTAGTCTGGAGGTGATAGAAAATGCCAGTTACTGTGGTATTTAACTGACATCAAACTCCTGTCCAAATAATTCAGTTGGGCCCAGCCTTCTCTCTTAATTGGTGGGAAGGAAAACTTCGGCACACACCCAGAATAGGGAGGAAACTGTTACTTACGTTGAACATTTTAAAGTTTCATTCTGAAGGATCTGAAAGACACTTGAATATTTTTTAAATTAACTATCCAGTTGAGCTTTTTAAAAACAGTAACAAAAGAATCTCCCCTAAAACTTGAGCTCCCCCAAATGATTAGCTTTTGTAAGTCTTCAGAAAATGAAAGTTTAGTAATTGTTACCCAAGGTCAATGTGGTGGTTGTTATCCATAGCTCTTACAGATTTATGTATCTGTTTGGCCCTGTTTTAAAAAGTGCTCTGAAAATTGACAGTTTTCTAGCTCAGACTCATATTTCTCTATTAATACCAGGAATTCACAAGTGGGTTAAGGCACCCAGCAGTATACACATTTAAAAATCAATATATCCTAGCATATTGGGACAAAAGTGACATGAATATGATTGTTTCATGGGAGCAATTAGATGACACTTTTTTTGTTTTGTTTTTAAAAGTAACTTGTTCCTAGTTGCTGGAGAAAGTAATCCTCCGTAACAAGAGTATAGTTTACCTTATTCATGAGTTACGTAAAACAATTACAAAAATAATGAAAAGATTTTTTTTCTAACTAGTAGGTAACCTTATTTGACTCTAAACCTTACTTACTTTTGTGTATGGTTTCTAGCCAAAGGTTCACACATTTGAGAGCATTTCACTTTTAGTACTGAACTACTTTTTCGTGCACTGAATGAATACAATATGTTAACACTCCTGTAAGGCCCAGAATTGCTTGGCTGCCCCTTGCCCTGCCTGCCTGGTACTGGCTGAAAAGGTACCATTGTTTGCTCTGCAAACACTGAGTGATGTTTGTTTCCAAGGTGACTGGTTCTATTGCTGCCCTTTAAGCAAAGGTGGGAGGGGGGGGTGGGGGAGAGAGAAAGTTGGCTTTAAACACCTGAGAGCATCCTGTTCTGGGTACAGTGTGTGTATGTATATGTTTGTAAGTTGAAATTTTATTTTAACTGAGGTAATTGGAGAAAAAGGGATAGTGTAGAAATGTGAGGAAAAGACAGTATCAGTAAGTTAAAAATATCAGTAGGTTCTGATATTTAACTCAATATACTTTGAGTGAATGTAATGGTAAGAAATGTTAAAATTAAAGACCTGGTTCGACTGAAGTTAACTTTACATTTGGAGTTAAGGGGAGAAAAAACATTTTAGATAACTGTTGAAATGTTAAATTTATTTTTGCATAAAATAATTCTGCTATAACCTGTGTGTAGCTATTCAAACGAATAAATATTTGACAATATAACTGAATCGGTTATTGATCAGGTAGTTGGGCCTTCAAAAAAAAGTATGAGAGAATATGAAATATAAACAGATTTAAGTTCTGTAAAAACAAAATCTGTAAAATCATTCAGGTATATTTGTGTTCAAAATTTTCCAAAAAGATAAAATAGATTAAAAGTATCTTTTAATTGGTGATATATATTGACTCAATTCATTAGACTTTGGAAATTTATATTTTATCAGTCAGAACTTTTAGATTCAGACTACAAAAAAAATTCCTTCTTGGTCCATTCCCCCACCCACCCTTTTTATTGTACATAGATGCTGTTAACAGAACTTTGCCTTTTTCATTCCTATCAGGTTTAGTACAGTTCATGCGCAGGTTTCAGTAAACATTAACTACTTTTATCAGAGCTTGCAGTGTGCTGAATGGTTAGCAAAGAGAGTGTACTGCAAGAGACAGATGAAAATGAGAGAGTCCAAGGTCACATGGATTTTGAATTTTTTTTAATTATTGAGAATTTAGGGGAAAGACCATCAGGCTTCACACTTTAAATCTCTTTATGTGGGCCTGCCACACGGCTTCTTTGCCAGCTTTTGTACGTACTGAAGCTAAAATATTTGTTCAGATGCTGTGAGTGGCAAGACAGATGACTTTAAAACATGGTTTTATTTTTCTTTCAATTAGAAAAAGTTTTATTCAGGGCTGCCTCCTAGGATGAAAGATTCTTAAGGCCCTATCAAAGATGTAATGCAACACTTATCGTGGTGATTCTTAGACTCCTTTGAATTTTATAGGGATGTCCTTTTTTCTCAAAGATTTTTCAGGATTGCCTTCTGATAATCTATTTCGTTTCTGGAGTTAGCACAGTAACTCGTAAACCAAGTGCTAAGATGAAATCTGAAACACAGATACAGAATAAACGTGTTTTGGATATCATGTAATGTTCCCCAACTTTTGCCTATCATTTTCGAAAACAGGAATGTGATTTGTACTTATTTTTAGAGAAAAGGACACGAACATTTAAGAAATTACTGACAAAAATTATTCTCCTCCTGCCCCTCCGATCCAGTAAGTTTGAAGCCGCTGGTCCTCGCCTTTTACTCCTTAGCTGGACAGCGGGTTCGGGATCTGCCCCACGACAAAGGCCGAAGTGGAAAGTTGCGAAGATAGAACAGGAGTTGTTCCTTAGGGTGGTGTCCCTAAACTTGAAAGTGGACTTGGTCCTGCTCGCAGGTGGGCTTGCACGCGCCAGGCTTCCTACGGTGGCTCGCGCGCGCTGGCCCTCGAGCGCCAGCGTGGGTGACCCGTGCCCCCGCCCCGGACGGCCTTTTCACCCTGTTCTGTTTCTGGGGAGGGGCGAGGGGAAAACTGCGGGTGCCTTCCCTCAGAGGCGGGCAGCCATTGTGCCTCGGGAACACGGTCTGAGTAGAGTTGTGTTCGCACAGCTGAAGGCGCCCGGCGGCCCTCCCAGGGCCTCGAGGGTCTGTCTGTGCCCTCCTCAGGCTGGGAGCGGGCAGCCGACTGCCCGCGTCAGGGCTCCACGGCCACGGGAGCCCCCTCGGGCCGCCCCTGGGGCTCCCGCGGTGGGTGTCCGGTGAGCGGGTAGCGAGGCCATCAGTCAGGGCGACGGGCGCCGATTGGCTGGCGGGCTGGCGGGGGCCGGGTGGGGCGGGGCTCGGTGTTCGTTCGCGCTGTCGTTCCCCTGTGAGTAGAGCCGCATCTTCCAGCGGATCTTGCCGCACTTTCCTCAGCCGCGAAGGGCACGGCCGCTGGGGACACAACCTAATGAACAACCGGAGCTATTCAGAGATGCCTTTAGCAACTCAGCTCCTTAGAAAAAATAAATTCCTCTCAGGGAAAGATTAGAAGATGAGTGTGCTTGGAGCGAACCCGTGCCCGCCCGCCCGCCTTTTTTGGCTAGAGGGCATTTAGCCTGTGACCACTTTTAAATTTTCACAAGATTTGCATAGACATGAGCATGCCCACTCGCATTATGTAATTATTTTCCCGAATAAGTCCCCATTGAAACATTTGGCTTCCCCGATGGCTATTTCAGAATAAAAACATGTGGCAGAGTATTTCATGATGGGTAGCGCCAAAAACTTTTGTTTAAAAGAAAAACCACGTATCTAGAAAATGCTCCTTAAAGCCTTTTTTGACGAGGACGAGGGGTGCAAACACTTGCCTGTGGCAAAGTGGACCTGGAAGGAGCGGGGCGTGTGTAGGACAGAGCCCAGGAGAACGGGCAGCCGGGTGGCCGGGCCAGGAGGCAGGGCCTTTCTGGCCCTTTCCGCAGAGGGCTGGATAATTGCCTCTCCTTTCTAAAAGGAGCCGTTTTCTGGGCTGGGCGCGGTGGCCCTCGCCCGTAGGCTCACGCTCGTAATTCCAGCACTTTGGGAGGCCGAGGCAGGCGGATCATCTGAGGTCAGGAGTTCAAGACCAGCCTGGCCAACATGGTGAAACCCCCGTCTCTACTAAAAAAAATACAAAAATTAGCCGGGCATGGTGGCGCGTGCCTGTGATCCCAGCTACTCAGGAGGTTGAGGCAGGAGAATCGCTTGAACTTGGGAGGTGGAGGTTGCAGTGAGCCGAGATCGCACCACTGCACTCCAGCCTGGGCAACAAGAGTGAAACTCCGTCTTAATTTAAAAAAAAAAAAAAAAAAAAAAGGCTATTTTCTGAGAATGGAGGTGGAGGACCACACAAAACCCAACCAGTTCCTGTGGCTTCCGCTTATATACCCTCCTCCGAGAGCCAGCTCCCATGCCCTTCCCAGCTGCGCTGCCCTCTGCACCACTGGGTGCCTGTCCCCTCTCAAAGCTGGACGCCTTTGTCTCCTCCCGCCTGCCCTCGGTGTCAAGTCTCCCTCCCGGACGCAGTTTCTCGATGTTCTGTACTGGAAGTACATCACCAGTGAGGACAGCAGGTCACTGTTTGGTAACCATCAGGCTGTTCCCGGTGGCTAAAGGTTGCCTGCTGCCAGGCGCCTTGCTGAGTGTGCCGTGTCTTAGTCTGAGACAGTTCGTGGGGTCAGGCTTGACCCCCAGCAGGCCTGCTTCATGAGCTGGCGCCTCTGCAGCAATGTGATGGGCGGAACCATGTAGGGCCAGCTTACCAAGCCAGGGCACTGACTTCTGCCCCAAGGCCGGGCAGGGACGACCCCAGCACCGGGCACTCTAGGACCCTAGAACGAGTTCAGTGACTTTACATGGCACCCCCTCTCTCCACTTTGAGACTTACCTCACTTCTGCTGTACCACCTTTGGTGGTCGCTTTTCTCCTAATAGTGATTCTTCATTCTTCATGGGGGGTGACTTTTCTCTTCTGCACATGCTGGGACCCCACTCTAGGAGGTTCTGGTGGAGCATGAACCATTGACTGGGGCATTGGAAGCTTCCCAGGCGATGCAAATACAAAGCCCTAATAAAGCTTTCAAAACTGCGTTAGAAACAGGTCACTTTTACATTTGTGTTGGAAACGTGTCTTGAGACAAATGAATACATTTGAGCCACTGGGATTTTTGGGGAAAATACAGCTAAAAGGGTTAGGAAGTGATACATAAGGAAATTCTCCCATCTGATGCTTGCTTGCTTGCTTGCTTGCTGCAAACCTGTGTGTTTTCTATTAAGTGAGGCATTGTGGTTCCTGTGCTAGCCCTGATAGGCCTTCAGCACTGGCAGGTGTAAATGCGGCTCATTAATTTTTTAAGAAGTTGGAACTCTGACAGTTTTCAGGGATGCTGAGTAGCTGGTACCAGATGTTTCTTTTGTTAAAGGCATGGAGAGGCAGTGTCACAGGTAATCAGGCTATGGTCGTTCACTCCCTTGGTCTGAGACTATGCATTTTGTGGTGCTGAGTATTTTCTTAAACCAAGCAGGGTGTGGGGAGGTGCATGTTCTGGTTTCTAGTTGGGCTTTCCCCCGACACTGGCTCTTGCAGTATTATCTTATGTAGAGAGGTGTTGACTCAATTATCATTAGACCCAGCTCCTGTTAGAAGAGAGTAAATGGTGCTTGGGGCCTCTTTATCTAGACCGTTTTGCCACAGCTGAAGTGACAGCCTGTGCTTCTAACTGAATTCAGTCCTTTTTTTTCACTCCCTTACTGTGGAACAACAGCAAAGTCGGCCGCTCATCATTCGGGTGCAGACTTTACAGCCTCTGAACAGCCTCTGCTTTTGCAGTTTATGAATGCACCATTTGTTGTTTGGAGCACAACTGTTAGATACAACTGGCCTCTGCAGCCCACTCTGCCGGCGACCAGTGTGCATCACTGCAGCCTTTTTTTCTTTTTCTTTTCTTTTTTTTTGCATAGGCCAAATTTTTGCTTTAAATACCACCATTTTGTCCACACTAGAATTTCTTTGACCCAACTTACATTTTTTCAAATGTAAGTTTCAGAAATAAGGTTTTAATTTGCTCAAACTGTTGATCTAGGGATCCTGAATAAGTGCAAGTATTTTGCTTTATTAAAGGGGGAATTGTTTTTGTGACTTGGTTTTGCACACTTTTTTTTATATTCTCAAACATGTGACTTCCAAATTTTCCTTTAAATTGGGTTGAAGTTAGAAAGTTTTATTATTTCCTAAGTCATTATATTTTCTTTTTGAGCTTTATGCACAAATAATGTCTTCAGTTTAGAACTTTAGATCTTAAATGTTCTCATAACAAAAAATAAGTATATGAGGTTATAGATATGTTAGCTTGATTTAACCATTTCACAATGTATACATATATCAAAACCTCACCTGTACACCATACATATACAATTTTAATTTGTCAACTATATTATAATGTGAAACTTAATTTTTAAAAAAGAATTTAAGGGAAACTGCCAAAACCAAACTTTACAATGTGATATTGAAGAGTATTTATAAGTAACTTTAATTTCTCATTCTTCTGCTATTGAAACATGGTCTTATCCAAAGGTGATAGCATTAATGTTAGGATTTTCACTTCTGTTTTGTTTTTCTCACATAGACAATTCTTTGACCCTGTGTCATTATGTGGGTGTTGTGTTCTCTGGTTGTATACATTGACATTATTCCTTTTTTTTTTTTTTTCCCAAATTATTTCTATTTCTTTGTATTTTAGTTAATAAAGTATATTTTAATCTTTTTCTGCTGTGCTCTACATATTCAACAACCGGTTCAAATTGTCAGTTCTAACTGCGTTTAGGCCTTGCTTCAGCCAAGGAGATAAATTTCTGTTAAGGCAGCAGTAAACATCTTACAGCAACCAACTCTATGTGCCTTGGTATCCTGGAGCTTCCAAAAATGAAACAGTCACTTGTTGAAAATGAAGAAGCTTTCTGTAGTTGAATTTTGAAGTAGATATATTTATTCGTTGTCCTTCAGAGAGATTATGAAGGCCCTGGGTTACATCTGCATTTTTGATAAAATTGCGACATACAAACATAGTTAAGGGGGGAAAGTGTAATCTTTTGTGAGAGTCATGCTTTCTTTTTCGTCTCAGTGTGTAGAGGGGAAGATCTGTCTTTTTATGATTAAAAAAGACACCCACTCTTTCCACTACCTGAAGAATCCTGAAGGTCCATGTGAAGACAAAGCAGCCATAAACAACAAGTTAGAGAAAACGAGCTTGTGTGTTAGTGCTTCGAAGAGCAGTTTTCTCAGCTCTGTTCTAATTTTCAGAGCAGGTTTACGTGTGTGGTCCCATGTTTTGGTGGTTGGTTTTGATCTGTACCTTTCAACTGAGCAAAGTCTCCTTGGACTTTTCTCCTTTTCCCATAGTTTCTTGCTGGCTTCTACCTGTGATTAATATGTGTGTTGCTTAAAATGGCAACTGAAACATCACCAGGAATTTTCACCAGGTAGAAACTGCTTTTCCTGTATCAAAACAACCAGTACAGCTTAGCTGATGCTTCTGTTGCTAAGCAGGTAAATTTCTGGTCTTCAGGCTGCCCTTATTAACCCTGTAAATGCCTAATGTCAACCAAAGAAGAAGGAAAGAACTTGATGCTTCCTTCTTATCTAATGCTTTGTTCAAGTGCGTGAAAACTGGACCTATCTCAGCCTAATTTTGATGTATCTATTTTAGAGGACCTAACCTTGATTTACCTATTTTGCAGGGTCAGGAGGAGAGTTGGGAGATGGAGAGGGCCTGTGAGGTTGGTAGTTTCCAGTGAAATGTCAGCCCCAGTAGCTGATAGTGGAAGTCTCATACTAGATGACCAAAATTATGGGTTTATTTCAGTCAGTAATGGGCCCTGTCTTTTTCTTTGGGACTTTTCTCTGCCTGTAACTGCCCCTATGCCTGTGGGGATAAGAAGAGGGAAGAAAGGGGTTGCTGTTTGCATCTGTTTGCCAGAAAGGAGTTAACAGAACATACCGCAGAACAGGTTGGGCAAGACTGTTAAAGCCAGTGATGAAGCCTTCCTCTCTCTCTCTCTCTCTCTCTCTCTTTCCCTACCTCCCTACGCCACCTCTCTGTATCCCTCTCCTTCCTACTCTGCGCACACACCCCCCCGCCCGGACTTTAATACGTCTTCAGACTATACTCCCCCCACCAACACACACACACAGAGACACACACACTTCAGTATCTGGCTTTCCTTCTAGGCAGAACATTGATGTGAATAAAACACTTTGTGGAGCCTGTGTGAGAAGCAGGCAGTGGCTGTGGGCCTCAGCCTTGCCATCTGTTTCTAGAGCAGTCTGTGGCCCGCTTACCATGCCCTCTGTCATGTAACATAGGCCCCATTCAGCAGCAGCATTCTTGAATGTGCATTTATGTCTCTGTGGGACTGTGGGGTAGATGGCCTGAGAGAGGGAAAGCAGGAGATGGGAGGGGAGGAGGCGAGGTGGGGACGAAGAAGGAAGTGTGTGCACACGCAGACAGCCAGGGAGGGCAGTGAGGTGGAGTCACTGCAACTTTGGTGCCAGTAAGTCAGGAGACATTGCCGCTGGAAGTATCCACAGTTAGCTCTGACTTAGGGGACGTCTTGTGGCCATAAATGTGGAGGAACCGAGCTCTTTAAAAGCCAGTTTGGGTCTGATATAAGTTCTGCTTCGTGTTTGTGTCCATTCACTCCGTAAACATACCATATATAGTCATGCTTGAGCTCACTATAACACACATTGCAGGGGAGCCGCTCATAGTGCACACATCCTTTGGCTGTTAGAAGCAGACTCACATAGGCTATTTCTGGTGTGTCGTGGCTTTCTTCTTTCTTTCTTTTTTTTTTTTTTTTTTGGTGGGGAGGAGGTGGTGGGGGAGGGAGAGGAAAAGGAGCTCTTTCCTTCCATCTTCACACTGTTTGGAAGATGTTTCTGATTCTAGTTTGTCTGGCACTCTGAAAGCTAAGGAACTGTATTGTCATGGCAGAAGAAACAATTCTCTGTGTGCATCTGTTTTAGAATGAAACCGTATTTTTCTTAGTATCTTAACATCACATGCATTTTGTAGTTTATGGTCTCCAGTCTCCAGCTGTTTTTGGAGCACCTTCTAACTTTGAGAGGGTGAGCTCTAGCCTGTAAAATGGACTGTGGGTGGCTCGTGGAGAAGGTGCCCTGGTGTGCTTTTTTGTGTCCTCTCTGGATTCTCCCTGAGCTGTCCACCTCTGAAGTCTGCTTCACCTTCAGACTGCCAGGGCAAGACATGCAGCTTCTGCAGAACTCACGGCAGCCGTTTTCCACTTGACTGAGCTGGGTCTGTGAAGCAGAGAGGAATCAGTAATAGGAAAGAAATGCAGTTGTGTTTTTTCCCCCTTAGTATACCTATGATACTGCATTTCAGCTTGGAGTGCGCAGCATGAGGCATTTGTGGTTCAGATAAGAGGTCTTCCTTTTTCCTCCTCCTGTTTTCTTTTCCTTCCTTCTCCCCCACTCCCCAAAGGCTTACTGCCTTTCTTCTAGGCCACATGTGTAGATAACCTTTGAGGAAAAGATGGTTTCCGTGCTGGGATATTTGGATATTATGTGAAGGGACAAGATGAGCCCTTTCTTTGCCTTGTTTTCTTTTCTCTGGCCTCATCAGAGTGAATTATATCTGACTGTGTGACAGTTAATTGTACCATCCTTCCCGTGTCCTAAGCTGATAAGCCCCTCTCTGTCTGCCTCCATCAAGCTTCTTTGTTTGAGAAGTTCCTAATGCAGTAGAAGAACAAAGTGACAGTTTTCTCATTTACTGAGGTCTCTAAAGCACATTCATAATGCTCTTCATTATATCTTTCTTATAACTTCAGTCCTTCAACTTAGGTAATTGAATTGTTCCATAGTACCAGTGATTGATAAGTTAAAACTTCCTCAGAAACCTCAGTGAGTTCAGGAAAAAAAAAAAACAGTTTGTTTTTTAAGCTATGTATATTCATTCCAAACTATTATTGGCTTGGTAGATAGTATTCACAGTAAGACACTGGGCACTGCTGGAGTGCCAATTACCATTGTGGATATAGCAATTGATTAGCTAGCTGACTCAAAAGTAGTATGCTGCTTATGTAGAGGTCGCTTATTTGGCATTCTTCAGTCCAGAATATTCAGCCGATGTGCATGTGAGTGAGAGCTAGCAGGATATATGTGGGGGGAGAGGTATGTAAAATAAAGTTTTCAAAGCCACAAAGGTGTTAGGAAGTCCTGGTACTGTAAACACTCCTACCTTGATTCCCATTGATCCTTTAGGCCTGCACTTTAGCACTATTTATGCTTACTGTAGATACAGCCCTGATGACCTTGTCTCACATTTTCCAGTCTACACTTGTGAGGCCTGTGTTGGGGATGGAAAAAAGCCATCAGAAGGAGACACATTGACAACAAGCAGGAAAGATGTTAGGGGATGAGACAAGAATTCAGACGGCACGGTGGATTCCCATTGGGGGAATTTCACAGACTGGACAGGGGAGCCCTCTGTGTTATTTCTTACAACTGCCTGTGTATCCACAATTGTCTCAGGAAAATTTTCAATTGAGAAAAACAAGCATGGCCAACAGATCCATGTGGTATAGTGGCACAAGTAAAGTGGCGGGGGGGGTATGTCACTAGTTTCGAGCCAACAGAGCCATGTGGTATAGTGGCAGAAGTAAAGTGGGGTGGGGGGGTATGTCACTAGTTTCCAGCCAACAGAGCCATGTGGTATAGTGGCAGAAGTAAAGGGGGGGGGGGTATGTCACTAGTTTCCAGAGGCAGCCTAGTGTAAGTTGTTCATCATGATGATCCTGAGTCACCCCCACAAAAGTTTGGATTAATCATACGTTGATTCACCATGCTATGCTTAAGGAAACAGGGAAGTTTGAAAGATACTTTAGAATGATTTACACCCAGGAGTTTTGTGTGGAAAATTAATTTCTGAATACTTTCTTCCCCCTCAGTGATGTGCAGCTGCTTCATGAGTTAACATGACATGTTAGAATAAACCTTTCAGTATAGTCAGACATATACTAAAATATTATTTATCTTGCCCAGATTTGTAGAAAAAAGTTATTCATTAACAGATTCAGATGATGTCCAAATACCATACCAGGTTGTCTGTATTCCCTTTATTTTGTGAGACAGAGTCTTGCTCTGTTGCCCAGGATGGAGTGCAATGGCACAATTTCGGCTCACTGCAACCTCTGCCTCCCAGGTTCAAGCAATTCTCCTGTCTCAGCCTCCTGAGTAGCTGGGAATAGAGGCACGTGCTACCACACCCAGCTAATTTTTTGTATTTTTAGTAGAGTCGGGGTTTCACCATGTTGGTCAGGCTGGTCTCAAACTCCTGACCTCAGGTGATCTGCCCGCCTCGGCCTCCCAAAGTGCTGGAATTACAGTTGTGAGCCACCGCGCCTGGCCATTTGTCTGTATTCCTAATGTGAATTGTGCATATTTATCACCAAAAGAATATACAAAATGTCATGGATTTTTAAAAGCAAATGATACCAGAGATCCCTAGGTACCAGAGAAGTCATAGACATCCTGGAAAACATAGTCTCTATAGAAAAGGAATCCTGAACTTAAAGGAAGTCTCAAGTTAAATTTAAACCATCCAATGGTGAATTGGAAGGAAGGAGTGCCCTCAACTAAGACTTACTGTAAAAAACCATAGAATTTTAGAGCTGGAATGGACTTGAGAGGTGACTTGTTCTGTTTTTATGAGTTTGTCTTCATTTTACTCAGTGTTCTTCCACAATTCATGTCTCTGCCCAGAATTGAACAACTCACCTGGAATAGTGTCCACGTGGCTTTTTGGCCATGAGGAATAATCCTAACTTGGAAAATAAAAGGTATTTACTCAGCAGAAATTATTAGGTTTTGGGTTTTGTTTGTTTGTTTTTTGTTTTTTGTTGAGACAGAGTTTCGCTCTGGTCACCCAGGCTGGAGTCCAATGGCGCAATCTCGGCTCACTGCAACCTGGCGCCTACCAGGTTCAAGCGATTCTCCTGCCTTCACCCTCCCGAGTAGCTGGGATTACAGGTGTGCACCACCACGCCCGGCTAATTTTTGTATTTTTAGTAGAGACGGGGTTTCACCATGTTGGCCAGGCTGGTCTCGAACTCCTGACCTCAGGTGATCCACACACCTTGGCCTCCCAGAGTGCTAGGATTATAGGCGTGGGCACTGTGCCTGGCCTGGTTGGTTTTTTTTTTTTCAAGGTTATTTGCTAATTTTATTCTTCTCAGTAGTTCCATTTTATAGGTAGAGAACACTTCAGCACTCCATGGTGCTATACCAGACTCTTTCTTGGCCTTGTTACGTATTAATGGACATTTTCATGGAAATCCCAGGGTTGAAAGCTCCCCAGAGTTGTTAATATCTGCTACTGGTTCTCAAGTGGTTTGATATTATATACATAAGTGTGGAGCATTGCTGGACCCAGGTTTTAATAATCAGATTAATAGATACATTTGAAACACTGTCATATTAGCTTTTAACAGTACTGAATTTGAGTCTTCTGTGCACTTAGGTTTGCTGTAACACATAGTTAACATATATAGGTTGGTATAACTTTTTCTGTTCCTGATTCAGATAGGGTTTTCGTGTGTTTTGGGTTTTTTCTCCATAAGAGAAATTGTTCCCTTTGAAATTTTAATTAGTTTTGAAATTTGGTCTTGTGCATATGCATGGCAACTATACCTCCTGATTGCTATGCTGAAGGTGGAAAGTATTCTCTTGTAGTATAGACATTGGTCATACTGTCAGGCAAGGGAAATGCCACTAATTTCTGTTTCTTGAATTGCATACCAGAAATAGGAATTTGTTGTCTGACCGTTAGATGCTCAGAGCAGATGGAAAAGTAAGAAAAACCAGGACTTCCCAAGAAGCAAGTGGCAGGTCTGTGTGCTGACTGTTTCAGGGTGGGGACAGCACAGAGGGGGCTTGCAGGAGAGATGTGGCCGAGGGTGGAAGAGCTTATCTTCGGTGCCTTGTGATAACCTGCAGAAGTGACCTGCAGCTTGTTGCAATGGCGACTCCATTTTAGATGATGTGCTTGTAACATCCGCCGGGTAGGTGGAGCCTCAAGGACAAATGTTGAGAGGTTGGGGTGGTGGAGCCAGGAGGTGCAGTGAGCAAAGCATCCAGGCATGGATTTGAACAGCTGCTGGCCGCCCGGAGATCAGCCTCCATGAATCAGTCATAGGCACAGAGAACTCATCTGTGCGGCTGGAGGCTGAACATGGAGAAGGAAGGAAGGGAGCTGCTTTCAGTTAATACCCTGACGCTTCCAGAGCAGTTTAAAGATATTTCGGAAATTTGTGGGTGGTTCATTGTTTGTTTTAAAAGCTTTGCCCCCTTCACATAATCCTCTCTTTTATTTAATATGAATGCAATCAGTCTGCTTCAAACACTGACTAAAATTGCTTTTACTAGACATTGTATTATTTATAAGGGGGGAGCTGAGACCCAAAGAGAAGAATTTGATCAATTGATTTAAGGTTGTTGGAGGATTGAAGTGTTACTTGATTGCTGGTCTTATCCAGGATTTCAAGATTTCAAGGAAAAGTGGACAATGCCTGCTTTTATCTAAGGGATTTCAGCAGTCATATGATCTACAAACCAGCCCCCAGGAGCAGCAGGCCCTGGCAACCTCTGTGCTATGGAGTCCACGCAGAAGAGGGACTTCAAAGTGGTTGGGGTGTGCTGGTTTGGGAGTCATTGCACTGAGAACTGGTTTTGGTCATGGCCTTAACATCTACATAGATGTTGCACATTGCAGGCACATGACACTTGAATGGGCTGAGATTTAGGTGCAAGTCGGTAGAGCTTAAAGGGGGAGGTAACATTAGTGAGGCCAATGGGCAGCACCCCCACTGCTGAGCACACACTGCAGTTCCCTGCAGGGCCAGGGAGAAGGTGGCCTTGCCAGGTTGAGGCTGGGAGCAGAGATCATCTTGTTAAGTTCTCACAAATCAATTACTGACACGGGAACAGTGTGTAAAAGTCTGAAACCACAAATCTTTTTGGACATTTTGGCTGTATTTATAAGCTCCCAGGAATTTACTTATAGTTTGAGTGTCTCTTGTGATGAACAGGACTATGGGAGAAATAAACCAAGCGAGTGAAATCACAGAAACTATGTGAAATCACTTTTAGATGGCTTTCGTTTTCAAAACATTGGATATTCTCATTATATTTCCCTTGTAGGTACATACACAAGGACACTGATTTGAGGATGCATTATGAGTGTTAGAAAATCAGCTTGCTAAATAATAGGGAGTTTGGGGCTTTATGGGAGAGTGATAGTAAGATGTGATGCTGAGTTTTTTAGCTGTGTGTATAAGTCCACTTGGTATCTAATTGCACATTATTCCTGTTGTTTCCAGTATCCTAAGGGAACCTCCCTCAGTGTTAGCTCCTTACGAAAAGTACAGAAATAATCCTGTTTTAGGGTGTACATGACGACTTTCTTGGTCTCTCTAATTTCTTATAAGTGGTACATTATGTGATTTTAAAAAATAGACCACTAATGTTAGATCTTCAGGTTTTCATTATTGTTAATTGACTTTTTTTATGTCTCCTGAAAGACAAAAAAGGAGAAAATAATCCACTCACCAAAAAACCCAATAGTTGCTGAATAGCTATGAAAAATATGAAAGAAATTCAGCTTTTAGCATTGGGGCCTTTTTATTATTCTCAACTTTGATTTTACAGCCGAGCTATAAATGTGACCAAATGCATCACATGAGTGTTTACCTTTTTTTTTCCTTTCCTTTTTGGCCACATGGAAGTACCTAAAGAGATGGAATGTGACACACCCAGAGAATGAGGCACTGGAGGGGCCTATGAACTTGAGAAGGCCAGGAGCAGCAGGGTCCCTTCATCTCAGTGCTTAGCTTTGCCAGTGCTAAGTGGGAAGCAGAAGTCACTGAGCTTCTTAGCAAGTGAGTTTTTAAAATGTGTGTGTGTACACAAAGGAGTTGTTCCACTGCTCTCTGTAGAAAGTGCTAGGGAGAATTCTAGCAGGAAATTCCACCACCTTTGAGATTAGTTGTCAATCCCACTAAAAGATAGCCCTCCACAGAAGTGCTGCTTTGCTCTGTAGACCTGAAAGATCCTATGCGATTCTTACATACTTCTTAGTTCCCTCTCCTCAGTTCTTTTAATTTTGTGTATTTCATGAATTTTGTAGTCTTAAGTTGTTAATTGAGGTGTTCTGGATTGTAATGTATTTTGGTGTGTGTGTGTGAGAGTGAAGGAGGTATTAATCTATGTGAGAGGTGTTTTTTTGGTTTTGTTTTGTTTTTTGTTTGTTTTTTTTTTTTTGAGGAAAATCTTTTTAACGTTTCATTCCACAGTCTGGTAAGTTGTATACTGTTGACAGCTCATTACCTACATGTTAAACTGCAAAATGTTCCTAGATGAGTAGAACTATTTTTTTTTTTTTTTTAAAGTAGCTTTGTGGTTAAATTCTGATGCTCTTAAAGAGATCACTTTCTCCTATTTTGGCAAAACAAGTTATCAGTCCACACGTGATTACATAAATAAAATTGAAACCCTTTACTCTTGCTCCTCCCTACTGAATTAAAGTCAAGGGATTCCAGTAGTGGTATACACACACACACACACACACACACACACAAATCCTCCAATGTATTTAGTTTTCACATTTTTAATACATTTTAGCGGACTGAGCTTTCTAAATTATTAGCAACTAGTACATAATCATGTTGCAGTAAACAATTTTTTTAGTCTGAGAAACAGACCCAAAATAGGAGGTTGAAAACAATTCATCTATTTTGCTGAATAGAAGTGAATGAGAGTAGGGTAGAAATTCTAGCTGATTTTATAAAATATCTCAGATCTGTTTGATAGGTTGGGCTTAAGACTGATGATGTGGGCATCCTCTTTATGATGAAGTCAGGCTAAGCAAAGCTATGTTGAAGTATCAAACAAACCCTGAAATCCCAGTGGCTCAACCCATAAAATGCCGTTGCTTGTTGGTGTAGAATCCTCTGCAGGTCTGCCTGCTCTCTAGTATAGCTCCCTTACAAGTGGTAACCCAGGGATCCAGGCTGCTCCTGTCTTATAGCTACTCTGTCATTACACATGCTTCCAGGTTGCCACCATAAGGAAAGAGCTAGTGGGTTACATACCGACTTTGAAAGGCTGCAGCCTGTCAGTGATGGCTGGTACTTGTGCTCACAGCTCATTGGCCAGGACTAGTCATGTGACCTGCCTGACCACAAAGGTATAGGGTTGCCAGGAAATATGGAAGAATATGTGGATATTCTTTGAGCAGTGAGCATCTTTGCTTTATTCTCCTTTTCCATTTCATCTCCTTAAGGTTCTCTATGCACATAAACTAAATGAAGCTTAGGCCTGAAGCCTAGAACATAATGACACTTTGGTTCTCAAAGTGTGGTCCCCAGACAAGCAGCATTAGCATCACCTGGGAACTTGTTAGAAACACAGATTCCTAGGCCCCACTCCAGCGCTGCTGAATCAGAAATGTGGAGGTGGGGCCCAGAAATCTGTTATCATAAGCTCTCCAGATGCATACTAAAGTTTGAAAATGACTGCCCAGTGGGAGTACAATGTTTGTAGCACCTGTTGAACTCATCACTGGGGATGTGAAGGACTAATAGACACTTGCTAATGTGAACGTACAGTATGTGTGCTTAGGTGTGAGCATGTATATAATAATAAAAAGCACTGAGGGATGGTATCATGTGTTCCAGACAGCTTTTAGCACTTTATAGATTTGACTAATCTATTTCTCACAACAGTCATATGAATTCAATATTATTATTGTCTCCATCTCACAGATGAGGAAATTGCAGAACTGAGAGGTTCCCTAACTGTCTAAGGGTCAGGCCACTTACCACTGCTGGCAAGTGGTACAGGCAGGATTTGCGATGTGGCTCCAGAGCCTACTCCTTAACTACTGTGCAATTCCGCTTGTTCATCTTTGGGTGGTTACCCACCAGGCCTTAAGGTAGTCTTTTCATTTTTTCTTGAATGGAGACAGTCTGTCAGAGTTCGCAGGAAGTGTGGTGTGCTGGTGACAGTTCACATTCCAAGTTAAGCCCCCTTACCACGAGCTTCATTCGTTGGTGGTTTATGTGTGTGGGGGCTGGTGACAGTGTTGGTCAATACTAAGGGGCATGGCTAGGCAGCAGCTGCCCAGTCATTTAAAACTGAACAATAAATAGAACGGGGTTGTTAGGGGCGGAACGAAGGGGCCTAGTGGGAAGTGGTTTCTCAGAGGGAGATACTTCAGTCACACTAGAAGAATATTTTCTTCAGTTAGCCTATGTGTAATTTTCAGGCTTATGAGAAGAAAAGGCCCTGTTCTCATCACCCTCCCTTTTGATTCTTCTTTGGTCTTTTTCCATCATCCATCTGCCTGCCCTGAGATGCTCATCTGAGGCCTGATTCCATCAGGTGGTCTGAAGAAGGTTTCTATGAAGTCTTTATGAACTGGACTTCGGTTTTGTTTTGTTTGTTTGTTTGTTTGAGACAGAGCTTTGCTCTGTTGCCCAGGCTGGAGTGTAGTGGCGCGATCTTGGCTCACTGCAACTTAAACCGCCTCCCGGGTTTAAGCTATTCCTGCCTCACTCAGCCTCCTGAGTGGCTGGGATTATAGGCATGTGCCACCAAACCCAGCTAATTTTCATATTTTTGGTAGAGACAGGGTTTCACCCTGTTGGCCTGGCTAGTCTCGAACTCCTGACCTCAGGTGATTTTGCATGCCTCGGCCTCCCAAAATGCTGGGACAGGCGTGAGCCACAGCACCCGGCCAGGACTTAAGTTTTGATAGAGAAAATGTGTTTTCCTTTCCAAGAAACCTGATAAAATAGTTTCCTCCCTTTGCACTTGGGAAATCCAGATAGAGTTAGATGTGATTTAATCTTTTGAATTTTGAACTGATTGAAAAGGATTTTCCAAGTGACATTAAGAACTGCTTGTTTCCTTGCATCCTTTTAAATTTTTTAATTATTAACTGCATTTTCTTCCAGGTGGGTCTATTATTTGTTGTTGTTTAGGTGTCCTTTGCTGGCCCATGTATTCCCTTGGCTTCTTTGTCTTTTGTGTTCAGCAGACTAGAACTGAGACGGCTCCTTGGCAGCTCTGTCCTGGACAGCACCAGCTTTAACTCTAGGTAGAAGATAAAGATAGCATCACCCCTTTCGGGTTTCATGTTGGCTGGGAACAGCTGCTAAGCTTTGTATAACTCAGTAACATTTCATTCCAGATTTGCTGAAATTTTTAGTTTTCTGCAAGCCGGGGCTTAACCACGGGTTTTTTCTCATTCACACTTGAGTCTAGACTTTTCGTTTGAGAAGCAGTTGCTTGTCTTGGAGTTTAGTAATTGAAGGGAACAGAGGTGGGAGAGGGAGGAAATTATTTGCGTAAGTTGTTTCAAAGCTCCATCCACTTCCTTTCCCTTCATCACTTTAAATGGTTTAATTTGCTTAGGTACTTCAGCAGAGGTGTAGATAATTAAAGTAAATCTCGAGTCAAATCTAAACAAAAGAAAGAACTGACCTAAAAAAGAGCAACTGAACTCACACTAATTGAATCACAGATTTGCTCAGACCAACTTAACCTGTGAGGAAGGCCAGGGAACACTGTGCCCTTGGTGTGCTTTCTGCCTCTTAAGAGGGAACACCAGCCAGTCGCTTGTGGCTCTCCCAGCCACCTTCCGCACTGTGCCACATCTGGGTTAGAGCTGCAAAATGCAGCCTGAAAAAAAGTGTGAAAGCCATTTTGGGTTGGGCATTTGTAAAACAAATTTTTCTCCTTTTGGAGACCTGGTGCCCTTGGTATTTGTATATAGAATCCACTTGTTTATTCTTGAGGAGAGCAGCTATGTGTGTAAATTGGGCATCCATTGGAAGAAACCTAACAGGCTTGCCTGTAACAGCTGGAATATAGTTGCAGCCCTTTGAAATAAGACAATCAGTTTTCCTTCCTTCTCCTTAGCCAGCCATCCAGCGTAGGAAACAGGATGCTGTACGTACCCTGAGTAGGAGGAGAGGGTTCTAGAGTGCCACTTGGCTGCTTCTGTGTACCCATTCTTGTTCAAGAGCACCTTGAGATCACATGGTCTTAAATACCAAAGCTGACCAAGAGCTGCCCCTCTGTTCAGCTTCATCGTCCCTGGCTGTTGGGGAGGCCTTTGTCTGTCTGACTGCTACTGGGCTGCCTTGCCCCAGCTCCCTGGGGTCCTTTGCTCCTTAATCCATCAGCTCTTCTTTTCTTTTCTTCTTACTCATAGTATAAGACCCGACTGCCCATTTTTTGGAGATGACTAATTAGTAAAATATTTGGCTGGGCGTGGTGGCTCACGTCTGAAATCCCAGCACTTTGGGATGCAGAGGCAGGCAGATGGCTTGAGTTCAGGAAGTTGGAGACCAGCCTAGGCAACATGGTGAAACCCTGTCTCTACCAAAAATACAAAAACTTAGCCAGGTATGATGGGGCGTGCCTGTAGTGCCAGCCACTTAGGAGGCTGAGGCACAAGAATTGCTTGAACCTGGGAGGTGGAGGTTCTAGTGAGCCGAGATTGTGCCGCTGCACTCCAGCCTGGGCAACAGAGTAAGACTCCATCTCAAAAAAAAAAATTGAGTGCCTACTGTGTGCACATGTACCCTGTGTGACCATGGGCCAGGTGCAGTGGTTCATGCCTGTAATCCCAGCACTTTGAGAGGCTGAAGCAGGTGGATCGCTCGAGCCCAGGAGTTCAAGACCAGCCTGGGCAACATAGTGAGACTCTGTCTCTCCAAAAAAAATAAATAAATAAAGTTAGCATGGCGTGGTGGTGTGCACCTGTGGTCCCAGCATTTGAGAAGCTGAGGTCAGAGGGTTGCTTGATCCTGGAAAGTCAGGGCTGCAGTGAGCCATACTCCAACCCGGGTGACAGAGCAAGACCCTGTCTGTCTCTTAAAAAAAAAAAAAAAAAAAAATCCAACATAAGAGTTTTCTTGTGCTCCCTCTCCACTGTTCCTCTTTGCTCTTTCATCCCTCCTGACTCCGGAAGAGGGCTCTACCCGCTCGCTGCTAATGCCTTCACATTTATCTGGATTCCTGCCTCCTGGGGACCTCATCCTTGCCAGCCCCTGTTGCTGTGCCTGTGCCCTACCAGGGATGTTTTCATGTTCACATCAGTGACCCTGCTTATCCCTGAATATCATCAGCTGGCTCATGCCTGGCTTCTCTGTGGAGGGATTCATCCCATGTGCATTCTTCAATGTATGAATCCCACAGGACCAAGACCTTCTGGATCGCTTTCCATTTCTTCACATTCAAGCATCTCTACAAAAGAATGTAGCCTAACCCTCCTAACCATCTAAAACTTTTTCCCAAGCACCATTTAGTGCCCCAGGACACTTGCCTGTGGCCAGAGCGACTCTCTTCCTTTCTGCCCTTTCCATTGTCTACCCCACCTGCCTCCCCTTTGAAAATTGTTCAGGTTTAACTTTCCCTCCCTATTGCCTTTGTTCCCGTTTCTAGGCAGGTCTCCCTCCCCTGCAATCCCATAGCGTGTTCAAACAGGTTTTCTTAAAACTCTTACATCACTTTTCTCAGCCTACACCCCCTACTGCCCCAGACCCAACCCCAACTCTCCCAGCTCCTGTAATTTGCCCACTCCACACACACCCTCTGTAATGATGCCCCTGCCCTTCAGCAGGACCTGGCTCCTGGGCTTCTTGTGGTACTTCCTGGGTATCAGCTCCCTCCAGCCTCCACCTCCATACCCTTCCTCTTACACTACCCCAGTCCACTAATCTCTGCTTTTTCTAGACCTAAAATTAGAATTGTATAGGCAGCACTTAATTCTCTTACCTTCCCAAGCTTGCTTTTACCTCTTACCAAGTGGTAAGCTTATGGAGTCCCCCACCCCAACCTAGTAGTGGATCAGGAGTTACTAACTGAAGTAGCTGACATACATTTTTATCATCAAGAAATATTTGAAGGCCTAAAGTAGAGTATTTCACCCCCAAATCATTTGAAGGTAGATTGTAGGTCCCGTTTGTTTATTTTTTTCAGACTTTTTTTTTAAACCTTGACAGCTTAAAGGCCAGGAAAAAACTGATTAGTTTTCATCTTCGAAGGACACAGGATAAAACAAGGACTGAGCTAGCCCACCCCTACCCTCCAAACACCTTTTAATCACAGTCACTTTTCCCACTCCCCTGGTTGTGACTTTTGAATTTTATAGTTGATATAATCCCTCCTTTTATAGCCGATTTATGCATTGCAATTTAAGTAAGCAGAAATGCTCAGTGCATGGGAGGACTCGGATTTAATGATTGTTGGCTTAAATTTAAAAGGCTCACTAAGGCCCCTGTACCTCTTATTAATTGCAAAACAAACATTCTCCATAAGACCACCCTCTATTCTATGACCCCTTTGAGGTTCCTAGGAATTGATAGTTTGTGGGCCATATTTACACCCACAGGAGGACTTCTTTACAGAAAACCTCCCCAGTATCTTTGATGGCCTAGATGTGTTCACAGTCACATTGAGAAAGTTTTAACCTAATAGTCATTAGGTTAAATTAGTTTCATTCAGAAACTAACTCGAATCCCAACATCAATCCTGGAATAACGGGACAGCCGCATAGATGAGGCTCACAAGGATGTCTCCCCTGTCGTCCCTTTCCAGAGGATGAGTTCTGTTTTAAAATTATGACTGTTTATTACAGGCATTGGGCGGATTGCTTTAGGAATTGATTTAACGAATGTTCATTGGGTTATTGCCTTGTGTCAATAATGTTTTGAGTGAAATATCAAAACGACGATGAGATGGTTTATCTCATCTCATCTTTACAAGATAAGGGAAGGTTAGAGGATTTGGTGTTGCCAGTGTTTTTACTTATTGTTGGTGGCCTGCCTGAAACTGATGGCAATAGTAAGTAAGGAAAAAGCCTGCCGGTCTCCTTAACTCTCCAAAGGTAGGATTAAATCTGCTGAGGCTCAGACCACTGCTGTAGTTCTGACCTTTCCTGGAAATCATAGATTCTTTTGAAAGGCTGATCAAATTTATGGACTATTTTCCTAAAGCTGAATACTATCTACATTTTACATGTGGTTTCAAGGGTATGACTCTTGCACTTGTCTACAGAACAAGGCTTATCAACCTAAGCATGTCATCTGATCAGCTCAGCTGGCCCATAGTAGGCTTTCAGTACCTGTTTATAGATTGAGAGAAACAATACCTACTGTGTGCCAGGCACTGAGCTACAGACTAAAGATACATACATTGGGGGAGGGAGGGCAGGGAGCAATTCCGTATCTTAAGAAGGACTGAAATTTGATCACTTTCTTTTTTGCATTTTTTTTTTTTTTTTTTTTAATGAGACAGGGTTTCCCTCTGCCACCCAGGCTACTTGAGTACAGTGGTACAATTATAGCTCACTACCAAGCCCAGCAAATTTTAAAAAATTTTTAGACACGGGGGTCTTGCTATATTGCCCAAGCTGGTCTCAAGCTCCTGGCGTCACGAGTAGTTGGGTCTTTCTGGTGTATTTTCAAAAATTATGTTAAGTTTTTTTTTTTTTAAATAGTGAAATCAAATTATACTTAAAAAAGCACTGTATTGTCATGATACGTACATCGTTTCAGATTGCCTTTTCTAGACTTTATCCATAAATATAGCATAGAATCTTTAATGTGCCAGCTTGCTTTTTAAACTTGACCTGACTTTATAAACATTTTCCCATGTTTTCACACATTGACTTTTTTTTTGAGACAGGGTCTCAGTTTGTCACCCAGGCTGGAATGCAGTGGCGCAATCACTGCTCACTGCAGCCTTGACCTCCTGAGCTCAAACAATCCTCCCGGTTCAGCTTCCTGAGTAGCTGGGATTACAGGCGCACAACACCACACCTGGATAACTTTTTTTTTTTTTTCTTTTTGAGACAGAGTCTCATTCTGTCACCAGGCTGGAGTACTGTGGCGCAATCTCAGCTCACTGCAACCTCCAACTCCCTGGTTCAAGCAATTCTCCTGCCTCAGCCTCCTGAGTAGCTGGGATTACAGGCACACGCCACCATGCCCAGCTAATTTTTGTATTTTAGCAGAGATGGAGTTTCACTTTGTTGGCCAGGATGGTCTCGATCTCCTGACCTCGTGATCCACCTGCCTTGGCCTCCCGCAGTGCTGGGATTACAGACGTGAGCCACCGCACCCGGCCCATACCTGGATAACTTTTTGTATTTTTTGTCTAGATAGGGTTTCGCCATGTTGCCCAGGCTGATGTCGAACTCTTGGGCCAAATGATCCTCTCGCCTCGGCCTTGCAAATTGCTAGGATTACAGGTGTGAGGCACAGTGTCCAGCCCACATTGACCTTTATGTTTGAGGTGGGACCAGGTTCAAGCAGGTTTAGGGTAGATGGGGCAGGGTGGGGATGACTCACCTGGGAGAAATCAGCATGCTTAGGACATGTCCCTGTATTGTTGGTTTCATGGATTATTTCCCTCTATGAACTGAAACTCTAGTCAACACTAGGCAAAGTAAGTTACTTCTGAGATCCACTAACTCCCCTCCCAAGCCTGCAGGTAAAACCATTCCAGATCACCTTTATTCCTGCTTTAGGGTTTAAAAACCCCAGGAGGCAAACAAATTAAAGACTGCAGATGTTCTTAGGATGGTTAGACTTGACATGAAAGAGAGAGGTACACTTAAAGTTCAATTCCTTAGTCATATTAGCCACTTTGAAAGAGTTACAGGAGTGGACATTATTGTTCTCTTGTCTTAAACTTGATGGAGTTTTGTGTAGTCTTTTTAAGCAGTCCTCCCCACTCCACTCCCCTCCAGTCAGCAGTTTATGATGGTCAGTTTTGTTCATAGAGTTCAGTTTGACAATTAACATGTATATTGGTATGGTTGCCTGTGTTTGTGTTGTGTTTCACTGTGTTTCATCTTCCTGTGCCTGGGAGCCCCCATGCCCTCCTTTCCTATCTCTCTCAAAACCAGCTGTTTTTCCCCATCTGCTGCATTTTGGTTATAGACATTTATTTGTAGGTTTTCTTTAAAACAAAACTCTAAATCCTACTTGATAACCATCCATGCTCTTTACCCTCTCCTGTGCTGGGAGCTCTCTTCCTAACTCCTGCCCTTCATTCTCAACCCCTGCCTGGCCTCCTTTTGGTTCCTTCTCTGCAGCATTGCTTCCACCCACCAGCCGCAATGCCCCTGTCCCTTAAGAGTATTGCAGTGCCTCCTAACTGGGTTATATGCCTCTGATTATCCATTTTTAAATCTGCTACCAAGAGCTTTTAAAGCTGTGGATACGATTATTTCATCGTGGGCTTTAAAAATTGTGAGGAGGGGCCCTTCAGTGGGTTTCCAGAGCAACAGGATAAAGTTCATGGCTCTCAGATGGAACCTTGAGCCCAGCATCATTCTGCCAGCCACATCTTTGCCATTTCCCCCACTCCACTCTCCCTCCTTTCTCACAACACACTGGTGCACTCTGATGGCTCCCAGGGGTTTTGTTTTCATGGGCAAGACACACAAAACTTTTGCAGTTACACACAAGGTTGCCGTTTTTTTATTTTGCAAAGTAAGGGCATTAAAAAATGATCTCTACCATCTACTGTCTTTATCTCATTTTAAAAGATGGCAGTTTACCCTAAAAAAAAAAAAAAAAGAATGAATTCAGCATTGTGAGAAACTCAGCAAATCATCTGCTTTTTCTGCACACTGTGTTACAGCTTTCTGCATGTGGCTAGGAGGCGAATCTCTTCTTCAAGCTCAGGTTTGCTTTTGCTCTGCTGCCCTCGCCTCACACTCAGTGATGCTTAGATGCTTACCTCTGGTGAGCCCCCGCAGCTCTGGAAGTGTTTGGCTCATACTCCAGGTTCCGTGGAGTTGAAATTTCCCTCTCTGTGTCTCCTCTGACATAGGAAGCTAGGGCTCTCTGTCTTACAGCTCTTGGTGGTTCTGGCACCTGGAATGTTAGTAGCCTTGGATGTCTGAGGATGATTGTCATATTATCCCAGGTTTTCACACAGATCCCAAACCTTACCCTACGTGTAGGGTACACAAACAGTATAGAATATTTTAAGCCACTAATTTTAACAACATGCTGAGAATAGCCATTTTTCTCTGCCTATGGATTGGATACACTCTGAAAGCAGCAAGGATGGGCCTACAACTCCAGCTGCAGGAAACTGAGTAGACTGCTCCCCTTTATTTTATTTTATTTATTTATTTTTTATTTTTTGAGAGAGGGTCTCACTCTGTTGCCTAGGCTAGAGTGCAGTGTCAACGATCAAGGCTCACTGTAGCCTTAACCTCCCTGCTCTCAGGTGATCCTCCCACCTCAGCTTCCCGAGTAGCTGGGACTGCAGGTACCCACCACCACACTCACATATCTGTCTTCCAAACTCTCATCCATTAAAAGTGAATCTTGACTAGTAGGGTAAGAGAAAGCCATCACCATAATTAGCAGTGTCTTTTGGGGGAAGCCTTGAAAGGACTATTCTTCCCTTGATGAGAGCAGAGCATTAAAGTTTAACTACAAGGAATAAAGAGACAGTGAGTTTTTTCTCACATATTTACTGTGGCCAGGTAGCCATTTGTATAATCTGTTAAGCCTTTTTTCCCCCTTGGAAAAATTCTCTTTCCAGATTGGGAGCACTCCAGGATGTCACTGGCCTCTGAAATACTTTGTGGAAGTGTGTTAGTTCCCATTCTAAATTGGTTTGGTGACTGAGGCTGTTCTTTGATTTCAGCGTTTTGTTTTGTTTTATTTTATTTTATTTTACTTTATTTTATTTTATTTATTTTTTGAGAAAGAGTCTTGCTCTGTTGCCCAGGCTGGAGTGCAGTGGCGCTATCTCGGCTCACTGCAAGCTCCACCTCCTGGGTTCACACCATTCTCCTGCCTCAGCCTCCTGAGTAGCTGGGACTACAGGCGCCCGCCACCATGCCCCACTAATTTTTTTTTTTTGTATTTTTAGTAGAGATGGGGTTTCACCATGTTAGCCAGGATGGTCTCGATCTCCTGACCTCGTGATCCGCCTGCCTCGGCCTCCCAAAGTGCTGGGATTACAGGCGTGAGCCACCGCGCCTGGCACTTCAGCATTTTAGTTGTGGGGCTGGCAGAGCATGAACTTGGGTTTGTGTGAGCATGTGTGTGCCTGGGTGTAGTGGACTGCATTTTCTTTGCAAAAGTATAATGAAGCATCTTCAAGGACTTTGGAAAAGTTTCCTCAGGCATATCCAGTGAGCATGGTAGATGCCGTTGTTTTGCAAGTTTTCTGTTTTCTTTGTCTGTACAGGTTGTTCCTGACTTCATGGCTGGGAGGAAATTGAGGATGCTGAAGAGTACTTGCCGTTTGGCCAGTGGGGTTGAGCCAGTCAGCTGGCTCCTTTTCTCCCATGGGCCGCTATCGGGGCTGGGTCCTGTGGCTGTAGGAGAGGGGCCACATAGAGGCACCGTTCTAAGTTCTGTGTGGGGACAGCACAGTTCCTCTGGTCGCCACACATGCCCTGTCTGACTCATCTATTATCTAGACTCCTAAAAAAAAGATCCTAAAAAATACTGGCTCCATTCTGGAGAGTTGGCACAGAAATTCGGATTGTGGACTCATTCTGTAAGCTGGCTTCTGTTCCTCACCTCCCACCCTTTTCTCCACGGCCTTCCCTACCTACTATCACCACTCCCCACTGCCCATCTCCTTTCCCCCAGCCGGTTCTGTTACCTGTGTGACTGTTAGGAGTTCAATGGTAGGTATTTGGGCAAGGAAATTTCTCCTTTCCTTAATTGATTTTAGGAAGATCTTTTGTATCCCAGAAAGGAACTCCAGGGGGACTGTGGTAAATGTCTGATTTAATCATTTTCTGAATGCATTAACCTCACATATGCTGATGGGATGCCAAGAAAATGGAGCTCCTACCCTCGTATGGCAGGGAGTCAGGAACTCTGTCCACTGGTGTGTGAATTCCCTCAGGTCATCCCGTCCCATAACTGACACACACAGTCTCACAACCCTCTTGATCGATGCACAAAAGAGTGGATTTTGCTGCTATACTGAGTCCTGGATATTCACAGCAAAGCTCTAAGTGCCAGGCAGATGGAAGTGCTTTTGAGTCTGAACCTAAAAGCACCTAGACATCCCTACAGAGTCAAATCTGAGGCACAGAGTTAGGACTGGGAGGAACATCAAAGACCACGGCCTGGCCTCGCTCCACAGCCGAGGGGTCCAGTGTATTCCAGGCCATTTGCTTGTGCAAGGACATGGTGTTCTGTTTTCAGTTCCAGTGGTTAAAGGACACTATTAAATGCTACTGAATTATTTTAAGAATAGTAGTGTAAACTACATTTAACTTGAGCTACTGTAACTAACTTCTGGGGTTTCTGGACTTTGATGAAGATAGCTCTTGTGTTTGCAGGAGACAGAAAGCAAATATCTAAGTGGGCCCTGAAAGTAAGTTCTCTTCTTGGAAGCATTGGCCTCTCCCACACAGGGGCACAAGGAGTGCTATCCGTTGGACTTGAAGGCTATTAGAGTTGGAGCTGCAATGGATGCCGGGTAGGTGTTGCTTGGGCATTGTTCCAAGAGGCTCTGGAGGCAAATATTTTAAACAAGTCAAACAGCCCCTCTAGGCGAGCTGCAGGAAGTCCAGCCCTTGCCTTCGTGTGGTCAGCAGGAGATAAAAGTGTGGACTGTTGGAGGCCAGGCCCCTCCTAACACTGGATAACAAACTGTTAAGGGAAGATAAAAGGAAAGAGTAGGGATGTTCTTTTGAAACAACATGAAGGTGCCTTTGTAACATGCATTCAAGTAAATTAAGGGTGGTGAGCAAGACATGTCTCATTTTTATGATCACAAGGGTGTTGAAGAATTCTGAGAAGCAGGACTTGGTTTCACAAGTATGCCAAAACAATTCCATGTCATGAAAATACTGGTAGAGGTAGGCTTTTGATTGAGAATGTTCCATTACATACTGCTTACGTTAAATGGGCATCAGCTTGGATTTCCAAATCTGTGTGCTATAGAGATTTTCCCTGTTAAGGTGTGTCTGACCCATGGGGACTGGGTGGACGTGTCCAGCTGCCCTTGGACTGAGCCGATGAGCAGGCAGGGCAGCTGTGCTTCTCTGAAGTGTGTGCGTCTCCTCTTAGTTGTACTTCTGGTGTTGGCCCAGTTATTGCCCGGGTATGAAAGAGTTTGAAGGAAGAGACTGTCCTGCTGGTGTCTATCTCCCCTTTTCAGTTTTCCTTCCTGTTCTTTGTAACATTTGGGGGGAGTTTGGGGGGCTTGCAAAGGGGTTATCTGTTTCTCAGGGTGGGGCTTGTAAACGTGAACCCACACTTAAGAGCCTGGGCATGTTCAGTGCCCTGCGTGAGCTCAATCCAAAGCAAGTGAACAAGTGTGCTTCAGGGACATGATGCTTGTTTCAGGCCCCGCTGGGCTGTGGAGTGGGGGATGGCCCTTTGTGCAATTAGACCCCCCAGGGAGTGCAGTTGTTGTGAACTAATCACCGCCTGGAGAGCCTGTGTGCCTCACACTTCCTCCAGGACTGCACTAATCCCCACTCCCACCCCCACTGCCAGCCCCTGGCCCTGGCCCCCTCCTTCCAAGGTGCCTCTGCTGGTCCAGGAACACGCCACCTCCTCTCCCAGCTGCATATGGACTTTCCGAAAAGGCCCATCCTGCCTGCTTGTCATTTTTGGTTTGCTCAGTTTACTTTAAGAAAACGCGTTTGCTTGCCAGTGTTTTTGGTTGGCTAGCTTGCGATAAACACTATCAACCACTTATATCTCAGAGCATTTGTTTTCCTTCATATGCACAGTAGTAAATACTTTTCTTAGAGGCGAATTTGGGGGTGAGGGGATAGAAGGTTTTCTGTTATATGGCAGAGGGCAGCCCATCCAGCTCCTGGGAGCTGGGCATGGTCACTTCACCGCACATAGTCATTCCCAGCTGACGGTTTGTAATGTCTGATTACGCACTGTGAAATTTTGACCACAGCTGACCACTTTTCCAATGGGCAAGGAAAGATGTGATCTCCTCCTTCCACTGCCTTCTCTAAGCTAAGCTGTTACGGGAGAAGCATTTTAAACACTTTTATCTTCCACAAGTCACTTTGGTTTTCTAAGGAGTGTCATCCTGAATTCTGGGAATTCGAAGCCCAGATTTAAGGTAAACCACCTGCCCTGGGATTGCTTAGCTTGCAGCTCGTCCCTGGGGCAAAGTGGAGAATCCTGTTGTTGCTGCACCCTTTCCCTGAGCATGTCAGAAAGGCCGGCCCCGCGACCTCAGGGCCTGTGAAAGAGTTGCAGGATATTGCCTAAAACTCTATGCAAACTGCTACTGAACTTTACCCTAGCTTCTTACCAGAAGCTGGAAATGTGACTGAAGATACTTAGATTCACTTCAGAGATGTGTCCAGAACACTCCCATTTCTACCATACAATGTCACGGTGTTAGCCATGCTGTATTCAGGTGCTGCAGTTAGTTGGGAGAGAAGAAGCTTGGTATATGGGGAAGAAAGAGCTGCATCCTTGTGGGAGCCAGTAGTGTGTACTTCCGTAATTAACCAAACGTGAAGCTGACCAGGATTGGTTTCAGCAGCAACTGAATTCAGAGGGGTTTTTATTTCCTGGTCGCCATATAGCATGGTGACTATGTCAGCAGCTGTTCTCATTGGCCAGGGGATTGCATTTGGGAAAAGCCAAATTATATTTATTTTAAATTGTCCAACTTGTGGGCTGGGACAGGATTTTTTTTTTTTTTTTTTTTTTTGAGATGGAGTTTTGCTCTTGTTGCCCAGGCTGGAGTACAATGGCACAATCTTGGTTCACTGCAATCTCTGCCTCCTGGGTTCAAGCAATTCTCCTGCCTCAGCCTCCCGAGTAGCTGGGATTACAGGTACTTGTCACCACGCCCAGCTAAATTTTTGTATTTTTAGTAGAGGTGGGGTTTCACTATGTTGACCAGGCTGGTCTCGAACTCCTGACCTCAGGCAGTCCAGCCGCCTCAGGTGTGAGCCACCTCTCCCGGCCAGGGACAGGAATTTTTTTAGAAGATCATCAAGGTGAGCTCCTGCCTTCAAAGTTTTGGCAATCCAATAGGGGAAGCAGATGGGTGAATTGAGGAGTTAGGAGAATCAGCCCAGGGACTGCCTGGAATGTTGGAGGATAAATAGTGTAGCATCAGTAGCTCGCATGCTGGAGGATGCCACAATGTTTGTAAAGTATTTTAACAAGCACTCCTTTGAATCTATATTGTAGGGTAAGGAGGGCAGTGTTATCAGCTTCATTTTTCAGCTGGGAGAACTGAGGCTCAGAGTTCGGTGGCTCCATTGATGGCAAGCCGGGTTTCCAGGCCAAGATTTAAGACTCCCATGTCAGGCCCAGCACGGTGGCTCATGCCTGTAATCCCAACACTTTGGGAGGCCAAGGCGGGAGGATCACTTGAGGTCAGGAGTTTGAGACCAGCCTGGCCAACTTGGTGAAACTCCATCTTTACTAAAAATACAAAATTAGCCTGGTGTGGTGGTGCACGCCTGTAATCCCAGCTACTCGGGAGGCTGAGGCAGGAGAATCACTTGAACCCAGGAGGCAGAGGTTGCAGTGAGCCGAGATCCTGCCACTGCACTCCAGCCTGGGTGACAGAGTGAGACTCCATCTGGAAAAAAAAAAAAAAAAAGATTTCCCATGTCATGTGCTTTTAAAGTTATGCTGTAATGGTTTATTCTTGCGCGTGCTTTTGGAATCTTAAGGTATGATGAAGAGAGGACGGTGTTATGCAAGATAGATTGTCCCCTTAGAAGTGCAGAATCTGGAAGTCAGAAGAGCCTTCTAACCTGGTCTCCCACCCATTGCCGGACTGGAGTTTTTTGTTTGCTTTTTATTAACTGGTGGTTACCCACCCTCTGCTTGAAGACTCCTGGGGACAGCGAGCTCATTACCTTATCTGGCCTCTATCCATCTGAGGGCCTAGTTCAAAGCTCTGGTTTAAAGAATCATGGAGCTCCAGAGTTGCTTGTTTGTGCCTCATTCTTTCCATGGCGGAGCCGTGCAATGAGTGTGCCCCTCTTCCACACACCAGTCCTGCAGCTTTTGTAGCTGGCTCTTGTCTCCATTCTGTTAGCCATTTCCAGTTTCCCCCTTGACTTGGTTTCCCAATCCTCTAGCTTGCTAATGACCCTTCTCCAAATGGTTTTTCAAAGACCCTTCTTGTGGTACAGTGGGAAAGTACAAGATTTTTGGGGTCAGACAACCCCAGGCTAGACTCCTGGCTCCGCCCTTTAAGAGCTGCGCTATATCTAGCAAATAACCTAATCATTATCTTACAAGATATGGGGGAGGATTAAATATATGTAAAGTGCCTAGCATATTTCTAGCACAGAGTTTGTGTCACAAGTGCTAGTGCCCTAGGTTATCAGGGAAGCGGGTGCTCTGGAAAAAATATAATTGGATGCACATTAGATTTCCAGTGTACTCTGACTTGAATCCTGTTTTCTGTTGCTTGTAGCAACATTGTTTTCTGTTTTCAAATTCCTCAACCAAGGTGTGTTGTGGAGGCCTCTTCCTACACTTTCTTGTACCTGTGTCTACACAGGAGAGCAGATCTTAGGGTGGGACAGGGCAGGGGAGCTGCTCAACTTAATCCCCTGCAGGACATCTTTAGCCTTGGCCCAGGAGACCCTGCCTTGCCCTGGGGGTAGGTGAGGGTGCCCTGTGGGCCCTCCGCCCCTGTGGTCCAGCATGGGTGCTTCCTTATTAGAGCATAGCCCACCTTGGCCACCCAGAGTAGAGGACAATACACGTTTCTGCTAAGTTAGGCAAGAAAGTGATGAAATACCAGGTCCTGGCAGGCAGGCTGAAAAACAATGTTTAGGAAAAGTCTGGCTTTTTTGGGGAAAGGGCCAGGGACTCACTCTTCCCACAGCTGAGCGCCGAGGGCTGCTGTGTCCCCTCCCAGGGGAGCAGGGTGCTGTGTGACAAATGGCTGCCATTTAGCAGCTGTGTCTTGGCCTTGCAAATCTGGCAGTAGTTTGATCCTGGCAGGAAGACATGCTCCCTGGAGAAGAGCTACAAGAAGTGGAGTCAGCTTCTTCATAGTCCTCATGTACTAGCAGGAAAGCTTATTATTGGGACTGTGCCCCATTTCCTTCCTTTAAAGAAGCACAGAGCCTTGCAGAGAGGTGCAGGAAGAAGAATGGGGTACCACAGGATGGTTTTATCTGGCATTGTCCAGAAAATCTCCCCAGCAATCCTGTGGCTCATGTTTTAAATACTCAATCTGACTGACGTAGATAAGTTTGGTAGGGAGGGACCCTGTCTCCCCAGTCAATATGTGCCTCCCTGCTGAAGTTGTATTTAATGTAATAATTTAAATGTCCAAGTGATTTTTAAGAGAAGCTGCTTCCTGCATGGAACCTATTACTCTGCACTAAGCTGCTCCTTCCCCCACACTTTACAAAATATTGACGTTTTCCTTTACCTAAGAACAACCGACATTGCTTTGAAAAGGAGCATCAGTAGCTTGTGTTATTTCTAATAAAATGCTCCAGGTCAAGACCAGTGGGGTATCTGAAACCTAGTCAGAGTAAGGAGCAGACACCCTGGCCTGTGAGAATGTAACTCTGATTTTCCTTCCTCCACCCTCTGGTCCCATTAAGAGAGAAACTGTAGTAGACGGTGAGCAGTTTCTAAGGCTGTAGGAGGGAACCTCAGGGCTGCGTGTCTCCCCTTGAGGTCATCTCCCTAACTGTTCTGCCCGTCACCTGCCCCTTGTTGCTCACTCCTCACTGCCCAGGAGCAGCAGAGAGGTGAGGGAGGGTATCCGGGGCCACCAGGAATCCTGGCTGAAGGGCTCAGGTTTGGAGGTGATTCCACAACCCCCTCCAAGGAGCTTTTTGGGAAGTTGCACAGGCTTGGCAACTGCTATTTGCTGGAGAGAAGGCTTTTAGGATCCAGGGCTGCATGAAGGCCCAGGCCATGTAGTTTTGCCAGCCATGCACTGCAGGCTGGCCTTGCCTGTCTGAAGCCTACCTCTGATGTGTGTTTGTTCCTGAGGAAGCCCTGCATAGATTCATTCCTCCCTGTCCCTTATTTTTTATTATTTTTTATTGTGGTAGATAAAGCCAAAGTTAGAAATGGGGATCTTTGTCTCTGACCCAGGGCCTTGGTTTTTGCTCTGGAGGTGTATGATAAGCCAAGCAGCTTCTCCCAAATCCTCACTAAAGGAAGGTTTTCAGGGAGATCCTGGGCTTCTTCATGAGCTGGTTCTCAGGGCTGGATGGAAGCCTCTAGAGAGCTGTTAACTCAGAAACTGACACTGCTGCGCCAGCCCCCAGAGGGTTTCTGACTCAGTAGGTCTGGGGTGGGACTGAGAATTTGCATTTCTAATAAAGGGCTGGATGCTCCTGCCCTTGGGGTTTGGTGGAGGGTCTGTAGTAGTTAATTTCTCCCTGCCTCGTGTTGGTGGATCTTCTCTGCAAGGTCAGCTCATCAGATAGGACTAGACTGTTCAGGATTCAGGCAGAGCCTCCCTTGCTTGGCTGCTTCTAGAACACAAGGGTATAGAACGTGAAGTGCCCCATAACTTTGCAGAGCAAGTGTGGTGTTTCCAAACTCTTGCCTGCTGCAGCGAACCTTTCAGACTGAGGTGGAAGTCCAGTTCTGCCTCCTGCCAGGGAGAGGAACGCAGAGGTGAAGGGGGAGGAGAGCACTCCTCCTTCCTGCCTTGACGGGACGGAAATGGAAAGCCAGGTGCTGAGCATCTGGAAGGGCCGCAGTGATGCAGAGCAAGATTATTAGAAGTCAGAGAACGTGACTAAGGAAGCACACCTGTGCTCTCCAGCCATGGGCCAGGAGTCACACACTTTTCCAAAAGAAATTTAACAGAGTTCAGCAACTGGATTTATTACATTGCTCTACCACGCAACAGCTCTAGGATCTTGGAGACAAGTGACTCAGCCCCTCTCAACCTTTGTTTTTATGTCTGTACAGTGGAAACAATCCTCATGGTTGTTGTTATGAGGATTAAATGAGACAATGCATGTGGCACATGGTGCTCAAAAATTGTTAGCCATGATTAAGTGTGATGGGTGTGATGGCAGAATTAGAGTTAAATGTGTTCTGGAATTTGGAACCACGAGCCATGGGTCAATGGGAGTCATGTGGAACGTGGCCATGAGGGATGGGGTCAGGAGAGGAGTGCAGGCAGATATTCTGGGGCAAGGAACTGAACAGAGAGGGTAACCAAGGGGACTGGTGTGTGACGGGGCCAGAAGGTAGACTGAGGCCAGAGCATGGAGACCCTTGAATGGCAGGTTAAAGAGCCTGACCCTGACCATTAGTCTTTTTTTTTTGGAGATAAAGTCTTGCCCTGTTGACCAGGCTTGAGTACGGTGACGTCATCCTAGCTCAGCGCAGCTTCGAACTCCTGGGCTCATGCAATCCTCCTGCCTCAGCCTCCCAAGTAGCTGGGACTGCAGGAGGGTGCTACCATACCTGCCTAATATTTAAATTTCTTGTAGAGTTGTGGTCTCACTTCATTGCCCAGGCTGGTCTCAAACTCCTGGTCTTAAGTGATCTTCCCACTTGGCCTCCCAAAGTGGTGGGATTAGAGGCATGAGCCACTGTGCCTGGCTTGCTGTATTCTTGAGAGGATGAGAGTATAGGAATGTTCTGGAGCTCAGAAGATACCCAAAGAGGAGACCGACATATATATCTTGGGTCCCAAGTTTGCTGCCCCCCTTCACCTCTGCACTTTTGTCTTGATGTGGCCTGTACCAAGGGATGCACCCCCCCCACCACCTCTTTTTTTTCTTTATCAGAGACGGGTTTTGCTGTGTTGCCTAGGCTGGTCTTGAACTTCTAACCTCAAGTGATCCTCCTGCCTCTCCATCCCAAAGTGCTGGGATTATAGGCATGAGCCACCACGCGCAGCTCCCCCTAGTTTCTTAGGAGTCCCTTCTCACCCAGGAAGAGAAGATCGGAGTTGGCTGAAGCAGCTCACGGTGCCCCATGGTGTAGGGGCCTGCTCTAAGGCTCCTGTCTTACCAAAGCCTGTGCCAGCCACGGGTTGTCGGTGGGGGGATGACTTTCGTGGGTTACCGCCCTATCCAAGGCATAGCCTGGACCCTAAGCCAAGAAACACATCAACTTCCTAGAACTGAAAGCCGTCATCACAGCTGTCTCAGCCCTCAGAGCACATGTGAGGTGGTTAGAAGAGATGGTTTTGCCCCGAGCTTTGCAGGCAGAACAGGCATGGCCCTCGTGGAACATTTAGCCTGGTTTGATTCTGTCCCCAGCCTAGCCAAGACTCAGCCCATCCTTCAAGAGATGCCTTTGCTATTTGTCAAGCTCCCTCCTGACTCAGACCGTTTTAGTGTCTGATCTGTTAACTCAAACTTTCACCCTGTCCTAGGTTGGCCTGAACTGGTCAACTAGGCTCTTACACAGCATGGATCAGCCATCCCAAGTATTTGTGGGTGTTGTGGAGGCTCTGCACTGTGCCCAGCCTGGTCAAGTGTTGTAAAACCCACTGTTCTTTTGTCTGTGGGAACATTTTTTTCAGGGCCTCAACCATCATCCTAGGCATCTAAACTTATTCCGCATTTCCTGGGGGCCTTAGGACAGAGTTTAGATTTCACTTCAAGAACCCTCAGGAGGCTGGGGCAGTTTGGATCACCTTAAGTCAGGAGTTCGAGACCATCCTGGCAAACATGGCGAAACCCCATCTCTACTAAAAATACAAAAACTAGCTGGGCATGGTGGTGCACGGCTGAGGTAGGAGAATCACTTGAACCCAGGAGGCGGAGGTTGCAGTGAGCCAAGATCGCGTCACTGCACTCCAGCCTGGGCGACAGAATGAGACTCTGTCTCAAAAACATGAAGAAAAAAAGAAGAACCCTCAGGTTTTTGCCTATAATCCCAGCACTTTGGGAGGCTGAGACGGGTGGATCACTTGAGGCCAGGAGTTCAAGACCAGCCTGGGCAACATGGCAAAACCCTAAAAACCCAATTTTAGTCTCAACTAAAAATGCAAAAATTAAAGTTAGCTGGGTGTGGTGGCACACACGCCTGTAATCCCAGCTACCTGGGAGGCTTGAGGCACAAGAATCGCCTGAACCGGGGAGGCAGAGGTTACAGACTTTCAGCCTTGGCGACAGAAAAAAAAAAAAAAAGGGAAAGGAAAAAAAAGGAAAGAAACCCTCGGGTTTTTCAGAAGCTGGGATGCAGCCCTTATCTTTCATCTCTTCATTGCTATCTCCTTAGACCTGGAGACCTGCCCCTTAATCTTCTGTTTCTGGCTTTACATAGTATTGTCCCTTATCTCCCCCGGGGCTTGGGGGCTGGCCTTTCCCTCCCCTCACAGAGGGACTTCCGCCCTCTCTTAGTCCTCCTGCCTCCATTGGCTTTGCGTAAATCTTGTGGGAGTGCAAATCCAGAAATTCAGCAGCCTCCACCAACAACCAGACCCAGCCTTTCTGTCACATTTCACCTACAGGAGTCATATTTAGGGTGCTACTAGTCTGTCTTTTTTTTTTTTTTTTTTTTCTGAGACATTGTTGATGGAGGTAAGGGGTGTCTTAAAGTTTCTTCTAATAACTCTTTTGTACTTTTCCACTCTTCAAGCTCTGTGACTCCCTCAGGCCTAATAGAACCCAAAACAAACAGCCTAGTGAACTCTGGCTTTATATTGCAAGACATTCTCAATATTCAAATCATTTACACCCAAGGGCAAGAGGATGGAAGTTTCAAGGTCAAGTCTCTCCCCCTAGCCCTCTTTCTCTAAAACCATCCTCTCTCCTCCTTGCTATCCTGTGTGCTTCCAGGAAGCTACCCGGTGGATCTTTTTTTAAGGTGTCTTTTTAAAATGAAGGGAAATAAAATAAAATGAAATGAAGGGGAGGCAGCAGGTCTAAATTTTAATGGAAGTCTTAGCTATATGCTAGAAAAGTTTAATTCCAGACACTTAGTTCTGACTCTGAAGTGTGTTTATTTATTGTATTTATTTTTTTGAGACGGACTGTCACTCTGTCACCAGGCTGGAGTGCAGAGGCGCAATCTCAGCTCACTGCAACCTCTGCCTTCCGAGTTCAAGTGATTCTCCTGCCTCAGTCTCCCAAGTAGCTGGGATTACAGGTCTGCGCCATGATGTTCAGCTAATTTTTGTATTTTTAGTAGAGATGGGGTTTTGCCATGTTGGCCAGGCTGGTCATGAACTCCTGACCTCAGGTGATCCACCTGCCTCAGCTTCCCTAAGTGCTGGGATTATAGACGTGAGCCACCGCGCCTGGCCTGTTTATTTTTATTTTTTAAAAATTTTTGTTATATCTTTTTATTTTGAAGTGTGTTTTTATTAATTATGAGTAAAACTATGGTTCATGCTATTTATTTGGAGATCTTGGCAGTTTCTAGAAAAAAACCAAAGGGCTATTCCTCTTCAGGCTTTGTTCCTAAAAAATTTGTCATTAATTAAAATATGAAAAAAAAATAACTGCTTTTTTTTTTAAAAAAAAAAAGCAATATTTAATTTCACCTTAAATGGGTGAAGATAGTCTGAAAGGATGTTTGTGCATTTCTGAAAACTCCACGGGTATTTTTCATGAAATGGACTTGATTCATAGTTTACAAGAGGGCAGGTCATATATCACGCAAAACAGGGGTTCTTACCCTGCTGTCCCTGGGTGGGTTTCTAGGGTCCCTGACCCTCCTGGTACGGAATGAAAATGTTGAGTATAGAGTATGTGCATTTTTTCAGTGGGGTCGCGGGGGGCATAATGTCCAGTTTGAGGGTCTCTGCATTCCCTTCTGTGGGACAGGGTCTGTCCCTGTGGGTTAGTCGTGAGGTTCATGGTGACAGCTGTGTGGCACAGATGGGCAGCTTGTCTGTAGACGCTCCCGAAGAGGAATAAAAGTGAGAAAATATGCCAAGCAGTTGTTTCTCCCCCGGTGTTGTCCATGTGGGGTTTATTTTACCTCTGAGTTTTCTCCCAGTTTTGTGCTCTTCACGTTAGCTGAGGGAGGCTGTGTTGAGAGCCAGAGAATGTGGCCACATGCTGTAGCTCTGGGAAATGCTGCATTCCAGTTTTCTCCCAGCACAGGGCTTTGAAGCCCTTGACACCCCAGAGCAGACTTGCTCAAACTTTTGAAGGGCATGTGTAATTTGAGATGTTTTCTGTATCTTCCCTACACAGAAAGGAAAAGGTCTGCATTTGGTCCTATTTGACGTGTGTTACCAACACTTTCTCCTCACACCTGCGAGAGGATGTAATCATGTCTCCTCTAAGGCACTGTTTAGTTGTATATTTCTTATTATTTATTTTTTGAGACAAGGTCTGGCTCTGTTGCCCAGGCTGGAGTGCAGTGGTGCAATCTCAGCTTACTGAAACCTCTGCCTCCTGGGCTTAAGCCATCCTCCCACCTCAGCTCCAGAGTAGCTGGGACTACAGGCGCATGCCACCACACCCAGCTAATTTTTGTGTTTTTTATAGAGACAGTGTTTCACCATGTTGTCCAGGCTGGTCTCGAACTCCTGAGCTAAACGATCTGCCCAGTCTTGGCCTCCCAAAGTGCTGGGATTACAGGCATAAGCCACTGCTAGTTGTATATTTCTTAATTTCTTCAACTGTCTTATTTTTTCCCCCTCCGTTTCTGATAGCACTAACTGCTGCCTTGCTTTTCTCTTCTTGTTAAACTGGCAGTCTGTAGGTATCTGCTGTGAACATGCCATTAGGATGCACGAAGCTCCCCCCAGAGCCAGTGGTTCGAGTCATTCTCACATGGTGCTGCCCTTGACATTATTGGAATGTGCCTGGGGGAGAGGGGTGTTCTTGTCTGTTCAAGGCACACTCAGCTCCAAGCTCTTACTTGGATGTTAGTGGGACAACTCTGGATGGAATCAGCCTGGCTCCTGGCAGCTTGCTTGTAATTGCAGGCAAGGGATGGGAAATGTTTTCTAGTCCTAATTTGTGACTCCCGGTGATGTTGAGCAGAGGACCATTTCTGGTCTTAATCCTCTTTTAACGTCACCTTTTCTTATTTTTGTAGGTTGCTCCAACTGTGTGTTCCAGGAGTGGTGGCTCTGAAGTGTGACCCTGCCCACGTTTGGACCCAGCCAGGTTCAGCCCCCCAATAAGGAGGGCAGCTTGATAACAAAGAAAACAGGTTAGTGAAACGGTTTTGACTCTCAGTGAGTCACAATAATGTTGAACGTTGAGTCTTCCCATGCCCTCCCCTCGTACCCTCTCCACCTCCCATTTAATTGTCGTGCCCTTTCCACGTCCTCCTGAGGCTTTGGTGCAAAATCGTGTTGAAATTGTAACTAGGCCAGGCACGGTGGCTCACACCTATAATTCCAGCACTTTAGGAGGCTGAGGGGGGCAGATCACTTGAGGCCAGGCATTCAAGACCAGCTTGGCCAACATGGCGAAACCCCATCTCTACTAAAAATAAAAAAAATTAGCCAGGCATGGTGGTGCGTGCCTGTAATCCCAGCTACTCAGGAGACTGAGGCACGAGAATCGCTTGAACCTGGGAGGCAGAGGTTGCAGAGAGCTGAGATAGTGCCACTGCACTACAGCCTGAGCAATAGAGTGAGACTGTCTCACACACATAAAAAAAAAAGGAGGAAAGAAATTGTAACTATAACTTGTTAGTTCTTGATCGGATGGGCCTGAAATGTGGGATGAGAAAGGGTGCCAAGGGTTTGTCTCAGGAAGCAACACTTTGGACATCTCATTTTTTTTTTTTCTTTTCTCTCCCTTTCTCCCCTCCAAATCCAGACCGTGTGTGTTAAAAACTGGAACACCAGGTTCATCTGGTTGATAATGTTGATCCTATCTATGACTTGGGAACTTCATCTGGGTTCCCAGTGCTCTCTGATTCCAGTTGGAAGAGATTATATTAGAATATGACCGTGATATTTATTTTTAAGAGACAGGGTCTCACTCTGTCGCCCAGGCTGGGATGCAATGGTGTGATCATAGCTCACTGTAGCTTTGAACTCCTGGGTTCCTGTGATCCTCCCACTAGGCCTCCCAAGTATCAGGGACTATAGACACATGCTACCACACCTGGCTTCTTTTCTTTTCTTTTTTCTTTTTCTGTCTTTCTTGTCTTTCTTGATGGAGTCTTGCTCTGTCACCCAGGCTGGAGTGTAATGGGGCTATCTCAGCTCACTGCAATCTCAGCTCACTGCAACCTCTGCCTCCTGGGTTCAAGCGATTCTCCTATCTCAGCCTCCTGAGTAGCTGGGATTACAGGCATGTGCCACCATGGCCAGCTAATTTTTGTAGTTTTAGTGGAGATGGGGTTTTGCCGTGTTAGCCAGGCTGGTTTCGAACTCCTGACTTTAGGTGATCTGCCTGCCCTGGCCTCCCAAAGTGCTGGGATTACAGGTGTAAACCACTGTGCCCGGCCCTGGCTGATTTTTATTTTGTATAGATGGGGTCTTGCTGTGTTTCCTAGGCTTATCTCAAATTCCTGGCCTCAAGCCATCCTCCCACCTCAGGCTTCCAAAGTGCTGGGATTACAGGTGTGAGCCACCACACCTGGCCTTATTTTATAATAATAACATATATTATTACTAATATTGGAGTGATGTCAGGGAGAAGAAATGCTGCAGAAGAAAGAATGAGAAGTCTAGGATTGTAAATATCCAGAAAGAAAAAAATGCTTCGTGAATAGACCATAAAAATGTTGGAAATAGTCTTTTATTCCCTGAGATTGAGTATCAGAGGGTTTAGGTTGGTTAGTTTGGGCTGTTGTTCCAAAATTGTACAGGATGTGGTTATAGGGTAGATAGGACCAACTAATACTGGCCAGCTTGCTCTGGTTAGATGATCATGTAGAAGAGCCTGCATGTTGCGGTGGGTTTTTTCTGACGTACAACGAGCTCCATTGTGCCTTGCACCAGCTTCTTGCCCTTCTTCCCTGCTCTGTGGTCCTGAAGGAAGAACTCAAATAGAAGACATAAGAACAAACTGAAGTACAATCTTGTCACAGCCCAAGGGGCTGGTTGTTGGTTGCTTCTGGAACAGATTCTCAGGGATGAGGCCAATGACTCTTTTTTTCAAACAGTGTAGCTAGGAGTTTCATTTTATTAATTACGCTTTCAGGTTAGAGATGAGTCTCTATTTTTTTTAATTGCTATTTACTTAGGAAAAGGAAGTAAATGTGAGTGATCTTGGTGTCATCAGTGGGTAGTGTCACACTTTATACTTTATCCCCAAGGAAGAAACATGTTTAGCAAATATCTTCCTGTCCAGACAAAATGGCAAACAACAAGGCTTTTCTCCTTTTCAAGTGGGATAAGCTTTTGCAATTTTCAGCCCTTACGTTGGTTAACTATACTGACTGTTGCTAGGCTTTCTGTGTTTAAGACACTTAGGTAGTTTGCAAGAATGTATCTTTGATAACATGACTGCAAAGAATTCTTACTGGCAATTTGGCTCTGTTTAGTGAATATATTTTTGTCACTTTGCTTATTATTTCCCTCCTCTCCACTTTCTTCCCTTATTCAATGATAGAATTTTTTTTATAACTTACAATTTTACATTTAGTCTTAAAGGTGTTTAACCTGTTCCCAGACTTGAACAAACTCTAACTCTACCACATTTTTCTTTCCTTTTTCTACTCACATACACACACACACACACACACACTTGGTTGGTTGGTTGTTTTTGCTTTTAAAATTTGAGATGGGGTCTTGCTGTTTTGCCTAGGTTGGACTTGAACTCCTGGGCTCAAGCAATCCTTCCGCCTCGGCCTCCGAAGTAGCTGGGAGTAGCCCTCTTTTCTAAATGTAGTAATAGGACAAAAGCAAGATCATCTTCAAAACTCATCGTATAAATTGGTGGAAAGTTTGTAACAATTACAGGAAAGAGATTTCTAGTCAGTTATGTTATAATTCTCTGTACATTAAAATTATGGGGAGATAAATGTATTTAAAAGAAGGAGGTGAATTCAGTATTGAAAGTATCCGTTTATGAATCAAGTACGTAATTATGTGATTGATTACAAAAATTCTAGGGACTGATGACTCTCTTTTTAGTAGTCCATTAAGAAAAACATGTGTGTACATACTCGTGTATGCACTTTGTGTCTACATGTTTTTTCCCTATAGAGAAATCGCCCAAAACAAACCTTCAAAGACAGTTAAAAACAGGAAGTTTGAAGCACAGTTTTGTTTTTTTTTTCTTTTAATTTTTAAAAATCTTTTGTAGAGATAGGGTCTTGCTGTGTTGCCTAGGCTGGTCTCAAACTCCTGGGTTCGAGTTGACCCTCCCACCTTGGCCTCCCAAAGTGCTGAGATTACGGTTGTGAGCAACTGTGCCTGGCGTGAAGCACAATTCTTCATAAATTTAAAGGGTCTGCTAGCATGGGGAAACATCATGGAAAGATGAAAGTGTAGATTTTTTTTTTTTTTTTTTTTTTTTGGTTGTAGCTTTCCTCTCTTTATGGAGAAAGATGTGGGCAAAGAGGCTGGATCCATATTCTCAAATTGTATGTTTCTGCGGTTGGTCCTTTTACCTACCAGTTGGAAAACCATTTGATTCACATCTTCAAAATGTCTATTAACAAGGAAGGCACACTTTGTCTCTTTGCAAGACAAGTACTTTCCCTAAGATTCCCTTTTGCCCTTTTGGTAAGAATTTAGGCTGGTACTGCATGTTGGTAGCTGCTCTGGGTGGTACCGTTTCTCATATGCTAGGTCATATCCCCTAAAGTTGGAGGAGGAAGCCATGAGAAATCATATTCTTTCTTGTGTTGTTCCTACACGTTCTCTTTACAGCTGAGATGATGAGCCTGATCTTCAGCTGCTGTTGTGGACTTGTAGAATTTATTAGCACACATTGTGGGATAATAGGATATTAATATCCTAATACCTTATGGTAGGGCTTCAGCTATAGAATATCCTCCTAGATAAAATGAGGGAAGCAGTAGACTTCATACCTACTGACCGCACCTGTAGCCATAATAGTTCTAGTTGCAAGGAACACACATGGCCTGAAGAAGTAAATTGTGACATGGCCATGGGCCATAGTTTTCCCTTTGGTCATTCTTTTCATGTTGCCAGGTTTCTTTTAGGTCTGTTCTGAGAGTGTCTAAACTCAGCCTTTAGTGAATGCCTGAACTGTTTTGTCTTTGGTCACTTTTAGGTAAAGGCATGAGATGGGTCAAGTGGAGCCTGAGCATCCTTACAAGGGGACTGAGGCACAGTGTGGAAGAAAATTTGATGCATGGGTATAAATATGAGCTTTAGAAAGTAAAATTTTACTGCAGAGTCCTTTTGGCTTTTGGGAGTGTGCATAACAGGCAGTACTGTAGGGGTTACGATAGGTTAAGGTTGAGAAACAGCTGCCGAATGTGGTTTTGGAAGAAAGAAAGGCAGACATTGCCTCTCATTTGTGCTCCTTGCATTGTTGTGAATATAGTGGTCTAAGATTATAGCAAATAAATGATTTCAGTTTTTTCTTCACTAAGTGAAAAGATGTTCACTTTGGACCTTTGCTTCCCTTCCAGTGTCAACGAGTGCTACCAGAAGAAGGAAGAAAAGAGATCAACACAGACTCATTTTCTACTCCATGTGAATGATAGCTACAGCAGGGGGAAGTTTCATAGTCTATCAATTGGGTCAGAAAATGGAGGTAATCAGCAGTGTGGCGGGAGGGTTCTTCTTTCCATTTTCTAGGGTATGTTACCTGCTTTGTACATATTTTTTAAGAAACAGGCTTTTATATGTCAATTTGAAATTTGTTTGTAACTCTGATAGTGTTGGCTTCTCAAATCTCTTATAAAATTCAGGCTCCGCATCAGAATCACTGTATTGCAGCAGTGGAGTTAAATGAAACCTGATGTTTCTCATCACTAGTTTTAGGTCTGGAACATTTGTGTAGTAGTGAATGAGCCTGGGTTCTTAAGAGGGTGCTGCAGGGCGGCAGCTTTCTGGGCTTTGTCATTGTTGGCTTGGCCTTTCCCACTCTGCCTAACCCAGATTAGGAAAGGTAGAGAAACCTGCCTCTCATGAGTTTGAGTCCTGTTGCTAGTGCACACTCAGAAAGGAGGCAAGGTTACTTCGTCCTTGGTACGCCAAGACTTGGTTTAAATGAAAGCTTCCGTCACTCTGGGCGTGAATGTGGCCTTTAACTGGAGAAAGACAGTGTTGGATGTTTTTGACCTGAATTACAATTAGAGTAGCCATGGCCAGCGCCCCTTGGCAATGACAGAAGCCTAAACTTCCCCATGATCACATCAGCAATTTCCAATTTTCAGTTTTATGGCAGAGGCTTCTTAGAAGCTTAAACCCCTGTCCCAATGACGTCAAGTTCGCCCGTTGGCTTGGAAGGTTCAGACCTATCTTCCATCAACACCATGATGTCGGCGGTCATGAGTGTAGGGAAGGTCACAGAGAATGGCGGGAGCCCCCAGGGGATCAAGTCCCCCTCGAAGCCTCCAGGACCAAATCGGATTGGCAGAAGGAACCAGGTAAGTGTTCACACCTAGTGGTGACCTCTGGTGGGTTCAATCCATGAGAACCTTGGGAGATGTTTCCCAGTTTCCTATGATAAAACTTTGGAAGAATTGGGAATAAAACGGACATACCAAGAGGCCTTAGTCATTTTTCAAGAGCAAAATTTTCATGGCTTATGTTAGTTTCCTTTCATAGAGAAAGTTTTCTTTGCTGTGGTGTCGATGTTGGTGGAAGTGCCCTTATTTTTGGCCCCACCATTGGATTTTAACTCAAGCTTTCTTCACGTGATGGCCATGGCAGGGAACGTGACTGATATCTCTTCTGTGATGTGGTTTGTTTCCTCATTCACAGAGCTGGCTATTTTTAAGTGTCTTCAGATTAGGTAGCAAATAAGTATTGCCTGTGCTAGGGCTGCTGTTCAGCTTTCTATCCTTGAAAAAGCACAGAATTTGGCTTCAGATAATTCCAGTTAAGATGCTGTTTAGTTGTCTTGAATTTTCATTGGGCATCAGATCAGAACAGGGTAAAGTAAATAAGTGGAATTGAGAAGGGTTAATGCTGTTACAGAAGTTAATGTCTTCTCTATTGGGAAATAAATGAATCTTCAATGTAAGATGGGACATTTCCTTGAAAAGTTGTTGCTGTCTTGGCAACATACTGTTGAACAGAAGGTAGGTGGAGGAAGGAGGCAAAGAGTGAATACTTCTCATTTCAACTCTGGATCCATGTAATACGAATTGACTTCCTCAAGTTTGGTTTAACTGATTTAATGAGGTTATACTAAATCCTTGGAGAGAAGGTGGTCTTGCGTTTGTCTAGGAACCAGCAATGGATGAGAAAGCAAACCTGCTAGGCTTCTGTGAACTAATTTTCTTCTTTTATAAATAATCCTACTGTGGCTGTCCTTATACAGAATTCTCTGAGTATTAATATGATGGTTTTCTATAAATTCTTAGAAGTAGAGCTTAATTAAGGCTTTTGATACAACTCGCCCTACAAGAAAAGTTGTACGAGCCCCAAACCCTGCCAGCAGTGTAGGGGAGGATGCATTTCTCCACACCTTGCTGAAGGATGGGGACTTGGCAGAGTTCAGTGATGTTTTAGGGTTAGAACATTGATTCCTTTCTCTCTCTTTTTTTTCCTTTTCTCCTTGTGCCTCTCTTCCTGTGGGTGCCTGAGAAAATACTCAGCCTGTATGACTGTGGCCTGAGTCGAGAAGGAGTGCTAGCTCTGAGAAGAAAAGGTTTATTTCCACTCTCATGTGACTGTCCATCTATCCATCTCTCCATCCATCAACCCATTGGACAATATGTACCCAGTTCCTATATCCAGCTAGCTACTGTACCAGGTGCCAGGCATTTGGGGAAGAATAAGACAGACAAGGTTGTCATCCTCATCCTTCTGCTGTACCAGGAACAAGTGAAGTGATAGGAAGAGCTTTTCTTCAAATAGCTCTTAAGTTGTCCCAAGTCCAGCCTCCAGATCAGAGACTGTGGTTAGGGCCCTGGAGGATGCCCACAGCGCCTCCCATGTTTGCATGCTAACTGGAGGCTGCCTCTTCACGTGTGAAGAGGCAACTGTGCAGGTGGGGCAGGGCCACCTTTCATCCCCCTTCTTTCTTCTCCAGAGATCTGGTATCCTGAGTTTGCTTTTGAAATGGAGGTCCTGGCCAGAGGTAGCCTGGTAAATACAGTTCTTAATCTAAAAAAACAAAACTCAGTGGGGAGAGAGTATGGGGAAGAAGGAAGCATTCTCCTTACCTGTGGACTAGACAGGGAGTGCTGAGAGAGGGAGCCTGGGGAAAGTCCCATTGGTGTGAGCTTAGAGTTCCAGGAGAGATTAGACACAGCCGGATGCTGACAAGGGTGCCAGATTGTTTCATTATGGAATGGTGAGTTATCACATTAGCTGCTAATTTTGTCTTTGAGCTCAGGAGGTGTGCTCCTTCCACCAGCATGGCTGCAATAACTGGATTCAAAATTCTCCATTAGGGTGCTGGGCGTGGTGGCATGTCTCTAATCCCTGCTACTTGGGAGGCGGAGGTGGGAGGAATGCTTGAGCCCGGGAGTTCAAGGCCAGCCCGGGCAATATTATGAGACCCCCATGTCCTATAAAAAACAAAAACTAAATTCTCCAGGAGGACCTCTCTTCCAGTATCACAGTGCTCTCTTTTCTAGTAGGTTCATTATTATTTTTTTAAATAGAGACAGGTCTCTATTTCTTCTCACCAGAGCGTGGTTGATTCCTAGTTTCATAAACTATATAGCTAATGTGTGTAAACTGTCTTAATTGCTGTGATATCTGGCTTTGTTTTTTTGTTGTTGTTGTTGTTTTTTAATTATAAAAAAACTTTTTGTAGAGACGAGGTTTCACTGTGTTGCCCGGTCTGGTCTCAAACTCCTGGGCTCAAGCCATCCTCCCACCTCAGCCTCCCAAAGTGCTGGGATTACAGGTGTGAGCCACCATGCTTGACCTGGTTCGTTTTAAAAGATTACATCTGGGTCTGTAGACTTCCTCCCAGATAACTTGGATTTTGTGGACCTGTATGATGGCCTGCAGCACAGCACTGCCAGCCTCAGAGAAGGTTGAGGTGTCAGTTCATGAATCACCCCAGAGTCAACACAGGTCAGCCCCACCAGCCGCACAGTGTGCCTGCTGTCTATTGCAAGGTGAATGCAAGATGATTTTTTAAAAAAATTTGTCTCCCTGTGGCTGGTCACTTGGAGGCCCTTTTTTTAAAAAAACAAAAAAAACCATGTATTTACATCCTGTTGGTGACTTTAAAAATTTTATGTATATAAAATTGCCTGTCTACTAGTTTGACAACAATACCCCGGAGATGGAACTCATCCCCAACTTTTGGTCTGGCAGTGAGACATCCCTCCTTGTTATATCTTATTTTGTTGCTGTTGCTTTTGTTTCTCCCCACACCCTTGCCCCCATGGGGGTCCTTGGCCAACTCTACTCCGACTGCAGTTGTAGAGCTGGGCAGAGAAAGTGTGACACCCCCTCCCCCTATTATACCTCACAAAGAACTAGAAGTATGATAAACGAGTAAGACTGGGAATTTGTTTCTTCCACTGTCTCTAGGATGTTCATGTTTTGTAGAATCCATATCCTTAATTCTTTTTGAGAGTGAGAAAATGTAGAGCATACCTAGTTCTCAGACCCAATTCCCTAGATTAGAAAAAAGTTTTGGCTGGGCACGGTGGCTGATGCCTGTAATCCCAGCACTTCGGGAAGCTGAGGCAGGTGGATCACCTGAGGTCGGGAGTTCAAGACCAGCCTGGCCAACATGGCAAAACCCCGCCTCTACTAAAAATACAAAAATTAGCCAGGTGTAGTGGCGCACACCTGTAGTCCCAACTACTTGGGAGGTTGAGGCAGGAGAATCGCTTGAACCCGGGAGGTGGAGGTTGCAGTGAGCCAAGATCGTGCCACTGTACTCCAGCCTGGGCAACAGAGTGAGACTCCATTTAAAAAAAAAAAAAAAAAAGTTCCTATTGCTCAGAACGAGACTTGTTTGTCTTTGAAGAGGAGTGAGAGAGAAGGTGGCTGTGAGCTAGACATCGTCATGCCTTCATTCCACCCGTCTGGTTTATGGTGCCATTTGCTTTTATAGTCTTCCGGGTGACTTTTATTTTCATCATCTCTCATAAGCAACCACAAGAGTGTTTCCTTTCTGTGCCTTGGGGTTAATCCTTCTTTTGGTCAGACTTTATATACAGCATAGTGGCTTAGAGCACGGGCTGTGGAGCAGCTGGCCTGGGTTTTAATGCTGTGCCTACCACTTAATAGTTCTCTGACTTGGGGCAGTTTACTTGCCTCTGTGTACCCCAGTTTCCTCGTCCAGAAAATGGGATCCATAATAATGCTTGTCTGTTAGTGGTTGTGAAAAAACCCTGACGGTTCTGTATAGAGTTTAGCACATGGTAAGTGCTCAATAATTGCTGTTATTTCCAAGGAGCAGAAACTCATTCAAATGAATGCAAGTAAAAAGAGGTCTATTGAAAGATACCCGAGGATAGGAAATGACCCAGAGCCTAGACAGAGCATCCAGCCCTAGGGACAGTGCCCTCCATCCCGCTGGGTTAGCACTGACATCTTCCACACTGCTTTCTCCTGGCTTGGGCTTGCCCAGGTGCAAGCCTCCTTGGGTTCAGCCCTACCTCTCCATGAACTTTCAATTCAAGTGCTCATAATCACCCAACTTTTAGTAACTTAGCCATCTTCAAACCTGGGCACATATCACCATCATCTGGGGAGCTTGTGAGACAAACAGATCTCTGGGGTTCTACCAACCCCAGTCCCCCAATGACTCTGATGTGGCACGTCCAGAATCTGGTTAAATGCATAGAAACACCCCCCACCGCCCCAGGTGATTCTGCTGATCTTCAGAAATCTCTGAGCATGCCAACTCCAAATTACTGGGAGAGGTATCCAAGCCTAGGTCCAGTTAGTTTTGGGTATGGAGACAGGAACCTGTGGTCTTAGGGACTGTGAGGGTGAGGAGTCAGTGCTGCACACAGCCTAGAGCTCTGCATGAATTATTTGGAAAGAGGATCTGTAGCGTACGGTTAGTGAACGACATTGGCTTTTTCTTAAAAAGACAAAACATACTGCTTGACCTGTGCATTCTGAGGGAACATAAAAGGATCCCCCTCACCAAGTAGTGAGCTGGTTCTTTTGTCACCTTCTGTGGAAGTCTTCAGTTTGGGTTGGCATTCCTATCAAAGTTGTCGTGATAAGGACAGCAATTTTCTCAGTGTGATGTTTTTGTTGAGTATTTATGAGCAGTGTTAAGCAGATGCTAGCAGTGGGCAGGGGCATGCCCACTGGGTGCACAGCTAGACACTGAGGGCTTCCCTCTTGGTAGGGTGGGCTCTTCTGATGAGAACCTTGTTATCTGTCATGTGTTCTTAGAGACCCTGAAACCTGTTGCAGAATAGCCCAGGCTGGACTTGGGGAGAAATGTATTCCTTTCCAGCTCTTCCATGAGTCAGTGCTTAATTTTTCACCATCACAGATAATTAAGTGGTGTCTGTGTAATTAGAATGCTAGTATTTACTGAGTACTTACTATGATCCCAGCACTGTTCTAGTGCTTGGCATGTGTTAATTTAACCTGCATCACAGCATGGTGTGGTAGGTGGTACTGTTTTTCCCATCTTTCAAATGAGGAAACTGAGGCAGACAGGGCAGTGACTTGCACAAGCTTATACCTGGGCAGGTTCTGGAGCCCATGCTCTCAGCTGTATAGACACAAGTGCTTATTACACTTATTACAGAAAGAAAAGGCACTCGTTGACTGTGATTTGAAATTTATCTTCCCTTTTAATCTTTCTTTTTAGGAAACAAAAGAGGAGAAGTCTTCCTATAACTGCCCCCTGTGTGAGAAGATTTGCACTACCCAGCACCAGCTGACCATGCACATTCGCCAGGTGGATTCCCACTGTTCTTTTATTTTATTGTATTGTATTTTTTTTTAGTCAAGTGCAGTAGTGAGAAGAGGGGGAAGAGTAGAACAAGGAGTTAAACACTCACTGTGAGCAATCAGTTGAGATAACTCACTACCTTCGGACCAGCCTATTTTTGATTTAAATTATTCTTCCTTAAGCAGAGGTCAGGGTAATTGGATTTTAATGGATGAATTGTAGCTGTGCCTAATTTAAATTTAGTATTTTAAATAATTTTGGAGGTGGTTATGAAATGACTTTTGTATATGCATATTCCTGTGACAAAGTCTTAGGTCAACACAGAATTCCCTTTTGGCTGGGTGCAGTGGCTCATGCCTGTAATCACAACACTTTGGGAGGCCAAGATGGCGGATCACTTGAGATCAGGAGTTGGAGACCAGCCTGGCCAACATGGTCCAGACCAGCCTGGCCAACCCATCTCTACCAAAAATGCAAAAATTAGCCGGGCATGGTGGCATGCACCTGTAATCCCAGTTACTTGGGAGGCTGAGGCAGGAGAATCACTTGAACCCGGGAGCAGAGGTTGCAGTGACCCAAGATTGCGCCACTGCACTCCAGCCTGGGTGACAGACTGGGACTCTGTCTCTAAATAAATAAATAAATAAATAAATAAAATAAAATAAAGTAGAATCGCTCCCGTCTCCACACACTTGTTGGTTTGTTTGTTTGTTTGTTTGTTTTTGTGAGACGGATTCTCGTTCTGTCGCCCAGGCTAGAGTGCAGTGGCGCGATCTCAGCTCACTGCAACCTCTGCCTCCTGAGTTCAAATGATTCTCCTGCCTTAGCTTCCCAAGTAGCTGGGATTACAGGCGCCCGCCACCACGCCCAGCCAATTTGTTTATATTTTTAGTAGAGATGGGATTTCAGCACATTTATATTAGTATAAACGTACATAACACAGAAGGAAATCTACTCAGCTTGGGGTCTTTTTTTGCTTTTCTCCTTTATTATGAGATTTACCCTTCTCCTGCTATGGCCAATTCATGACAAAATATTGATGAGTGTAGAACAGTGAAGGATTGATGACCTAGTGAAATCATGACATAGTACTGAATTAACATCAAGTCACTAAAGTAACTTGGGTTTGAATGGAAATGTTCATTTTTACCATCTTTCAGAGGCCAAAACTCTGCCCTGTGCAGGTTTCAGTTCTCTTTCTCTGACGGCAGGCCTGAGTCATCAAATCTGAAGAAGGGACGTTGACTCTTTTAATGGAAGGACATATTTCCTTCACTGTTGAGAGTCCTTTGGCTCATAGGAGTTAATATATGTGGTCACTGAATCTGTATGTGGTTCAAAGAAAGACCTGGGAAGGCTCTTCTTCTTTCTGAGCCTTTCAGTAGAAGTAGTTTTCAAAACAATGTGGGAATGGAGGAATATCATACAAAATATTTATTTGCCTGTTTTCCTGATACATTTTACCCCTTCAGAAAGATATTTAAAATGAAAGAGAAACACATAGCCAAGAAAGTTCGTTGGTTTTTTTTAATAAAGCTCTGGATCTGCATTTCCTAAGAGCTGAGCTTTTGATGCATTTTCTTAAGTGACCACTGTGATCATTGCTTTCTGCAGCACAACACAGACACTGGAGGAGCCGACCACTCATGTAGCATCTGCGGGAAGTCACTGAGCTCGGCCAGCTCCCTCGATCGCCACATGCTGGTGCACTCTGGCGAGCGGCCTTACAAGTGCACTGTGTGTGGCCAGTCATTTACCACCAATGGGAACATGCACAGGTGGGTGAGGGCGCCCTTTGCTTGAGGGGTTGGCTGGTACCTGGAGGTTGGCAGGCAGGACAGTGGCCTCTGAGCCTTCAGAAGACTTGCCTAAAGGTACAGAGAGTTCTGGAGCTCTGTCCATTGTATGGAAAACCCAGAGATGCACACTATCTCTGGGGTATTAGAAGTGTCAGATCATGGGAAACGGAAGTACCTTGGCAAGGTCTGTGGCCCTTCAGAGTTCCTCAGGATGAAACACAGAGTCATTTCCCCTCTGCCGATTGGAGTTTGTTGTTTGTTTGGGTGCTAGAAGTGGGCAGATTATCACATGTAAGAGAAGAACTCTCCAGGAGTAGCATTCATGTAACCCTGCCATTTAAAAAATATTTGCATATGCCTACCAGATTCCTGACAGACCTTTTCGTTGCAAAAAAAAAAAAAAAAAAAAACGAAAAGTCTGGGAACTTTGAATAAATAGTTAAGTGGTCTGGTCCTGGAGCTTCAGGATAAGATAGGATAAAATTAAGAAAAAGAAAATCTGATGGATGTCAGGATGTTAATTCCTGAGAGAGAAAGATGCTCACTCAAGTGGGAGACAGCAGAGTGGTGGACATATTAAAATTATTTGGGGTGAACCGATGGAAAATAGAGTTTATAGGCTGATCATACATGTTTTGAGGGTTTTACTTTTCCATATTCCTGTCCAGTCCTTATTCTGCTTTCTTTTAAAAAAGTTGAGTCACATTTGTTACATGTTTATTTCAAAAGAAAACTTTATACAACTACTATAAAATTGATATGCTAGTTATATTTGGTTATATAAACACTAAAATGAGTTGGGCCAGTTTATTACACGTACACATAGGACATACCGATACAGCGGTTAAGTTTCTTGATTTGGGAACTAGGCACCTGAATTCAAGTCTCAACTGCTACTTGTAAATTTTCTATTCTCAAGCAAGTTACTTAACCTCTTTGTACTCCAGTTTCTCATCTTTAAAATGAGATTTTTTTGTTTTATTATTTTCTTTCATGCTATTTTGACTCCCAAAAACAAGATTTTTAATCGTACCTACATCATTGGAAAAGGATGAGGATTAGGTGATAATTAGTTTAGCATACAGTTCCTGGCACAAACTAAGCACTCAATGTTTATTATTACTTGCATTTCTAAGTAATGCTGCAATAATTTAAAGCCTGTATATATCTCAGTCTAAACTCTTAGAAGTGAGGTATAGTATGACTTCATGAAAAGTATGAATATTTTAAGAATTTACAAAGTGTTTTGCTTTTTTATTTTCTCATAAATTTCAGTCCTGATGGGTTATTCTCTTTGCCCTTCATCTCCTCCTGGGAGTGTTTTTGGGTACAAAGGAATTGAATAGTGTCACTATTTTACAATACAATATTTTGCATTTTAGTGTTTTATTTTTGTACCACCATTTTGGCCTGTTGGTATAATTGTTTTTTTTTTTGCCTTCTCTTTAGGTCTGCTCATTCTACACCTCACACCCCCCAAAAGTCCTTTGTCCTTTACATATTTGCCCTTCTCAGAATCTGGTCCTAGAGGTATTGCCTGTTCCCCTCTTGGGGGTTCCATCACTTTTTCCTACTGAGCCTCTGCTCAGTGGGACTCCCCATGGGCCACCTCCAAGTTGACAGGGGCAAGTGGGCACATTGGTGAAGAGGCCCCTCCTAGTGGCGTTTTGGCCTTAACCACTGATCGCTGTGATCCTCTATGAGACATCTCTTGATGGTAGGCCCAATCACTCCTGATTCGGAAATTTTCCATTTTGAGACATGATTGAAATAAACACAGCTATAAAAGGCATAGTTATTGTCTTCTACAATAACCTGTGTGACAGTGTGTTTTTACAAATAATCATTGCTGAAGCTGTGGTGCTCTGGGTGTCATATCTGTATTACATGAACACATGTCTGTATTCACTTTCCATTTGTTTTTTTTACATCTTACAGTATAATTCATACATCATACATTATACCATGTAAAGTGTGCACTTCAGTGGGCTTCAGGTTCTTTTTTACTGTTAAATAATAGTTCATTGTAGAAATATGATACCACATTTTACTTATCCCTTGATCAGTTGATGGACATTTGGGTTGTTTCCACTTTTTGGTTATTATGAACAAAGCTGCTGTTGACATTGTTGTACGACATTTTGTGTGGGCGTAAGTTTTTATTTTTCTTGGTAGACACTTAGGAATGGAATTGCTGGGTTGTGTGGTAAATCCATGTTTAAGTCGAGGAATTGCCAAACTGTTGTTAAAACTTTCAATTTGGGCGTATTGCCATCATAACAATACTAACTCGATCCATGAACATGGGATGTTTTCCCATTTGTTAAGTCTCCCTGAATTTCTTTCAATGTCTCATAGTTTTCAGAGTACAAGTTTTATATCGGTTAAATTTATTTCTAAGTATTTTATTTTTGGCACTATTATAAGTAGAGTTTTCTAATTTAATTTTTCAATTGTTCGTGGCTAGTTGAAATTTATATATTGATTTTGTTCCCTCCAACCTTACCTCATTTATTCATTCTAGCAGTTACTTAGTGGATTCCTTATTCTATATCATGTCTGTATTCATTTTCTCGCCTACTTGCCCTGGCTAGAACCTGCAAAACAATGTCAAATAGAAGTGAAGAGAATGAACATTCTTTTTTTGTTTGTGATCTTAAGGAGAAGGCATTCCGTCTTTCCCCATTAAATATGATGTTAGTTGTGGGTTTTTTAAATAAATGTTCCTTACCAGTTTGAGAAAGTTTCTTTATTTTCCTAGTTTTTTGAGTGTTTTTATCATGAAAAGGTATTGGGTTTTGTCAGATGATTTTTTTTTTGCATCTATGGTTGGGTTTTTGTCCTTTATTCTTTTGTTGTTGTTGTTGTTGTTGTTGGTTTGTTTTTTTGAGATAGAATCTCATTCTTTCACCCAGGTCAGAGTGCAGTGGCACAATCTCGGCTCACTGCAATCTGTGCCTCCCAGATTCAAGTGATTCTCCTGCCTCAGCCTCCTGGGTAGCTGGGACTATAGGCGCGCACCACCATGCCTGGCTGATTTTTGTATTTTTAGTAGAGATGGGGTTTTGCTGTGTTGGCCAGGCTGGTCTCGAACTCCCGACCTCAAGTAATCCTCCCGCCTCAGCCTCCCAACGTGCTGGGATTACAGGTGAGAGCCACCGTGCCTGGCCCCAGATTTTGTTTCTTCTTGAGTCCGTTTCAACAGGTTGTGTCTTTCTAAGAATTTTGGACATTTCATCAAGTGATATAATTGGTTGGCATACAATAACTCATAATATCCTTTTTATTCTGTAAAGTCGGTAATAATTTCTTTGCTTTCATTCCTAACTGTAATAATTTGAATCTTCTTTTTTTCCCTTAGTCAATCTAGCTAAACATTAGTAAATTTCATTGATCTTTTCAAAGGACCAACTTTTGGTTTCATTGATTTCCCTCTATTCTGTTCTCTATTTCATTAAATTAGTGTTCTAAACACTATTATTTCCCATTTTCTGCTTTCTTAGGCTTAGTTTGACCTTTTTCCGGTGTTATAGCAAAGTATAAGGCTGGATTATTGACTTGAGAACTTTTTAAATACAGGCTTTAATAGCTATACATTTTTCTATAAGCATTGCTTTAGTTGTTTGCCATAAGTTTTTGTTTGTTGTGTTTTCTTCTTCATTCATCTCAGCATATTTTCTAGTTTCCCTTGTGATTTCTTCTTTGACCCACTGGTTATTTAGAAATGTGGTCTTCAGTTTTCACAAATTTGTGACTTCTCAAATTTCTTACTAATTTCTAGTTTCATTCCATTATAGTTGGAGAACATACTTTGCATGATTTCAAACTTTGTAAATGTACTGAGACTTGTTTTATCACCTAGCATATGGTTTATCCTGGAGAATGTTCCATCTGTTTGAGAAGAATGTGTATTCTGCTGTTGTTGGGTGGAGTGTTCTATAGGTTTGCTGTTGGGTCTAGTAGGTTTATGGCATTGTTCAAGCCTTCCATTTCCTTATTCATCTCCATTTATTTTTATGTACTCTGCCTTGTAGGGACTGTATAGTTGTTATCCCATTTTGCAAATGAGGGAAGGACTAAAGTAATAGACAGTGCTAAGATTTGAATAAAGGATATCTGGCTTCAGAGGCCATGCTTTTAACTACCACAGATTGAGTACCCCGTATCCAAAATGCTTGGGACCAGAAGTGTTTGGGATTTTGATTTGTTGTTTTTTTGTTTTGTTTTGTTTTTTGGAATATTTGCACATACATAATGGGGTATCTTGAGGATGGGACACAGATGCAAGTCTACACACAAAATTTATATATGTTTCATATACACCTTATACACATAGCCTGAACGTAATTGTATGCAATATTTTTGATAACTTTGTGCATGAAACAAAATTTTGACCAGGACCCATCACATGAAGTAAGGTGTGGAATTTTCACTTGTGTCGTCATGTCAGCACTCAAAAAGTTTTGAATATTGGAACATTTCAGATTTCAGGTTTTCTGATTGGGACACACAGACCGTATGTGAGAAATAATTGATGTAGCTTTTGTGTCACTTTGCATATTAGAAAAAAAGCATTCTTTCACTCTTTTCCTCATTCTCAACACAATTCTTTGCTGTTATAGAACGTTATTTTCAATGTTAAACTATTTCTGTCATCCCAGTAGCATATTCTATGTATAGTGAGCATGGGATAGTTTTGGGGGCAACCATTTTGACTGAATTTTATTACTCTGTGTTGTTTGGGTTTACTTGGATAGTCTTAGAAATTATTTTGAATTTTTTATAGCGTAGCCCTTGGTACTATTCTAAGATACATTTCTCATTTGTGGTCATTGTATTTTGGAGTTGTTTATAAATATTTTTTTAAAAGCAGGCATTGGCCGGGCACGGTGGATCACACCTGTAATCTCAGCAGTTTGGGAGGTTGAGGCGAGCCGAACACTTGAGGCCAGGAGTTTGAGACCAGCCTGGCCAACATAACGATATCATGTCTCTACTAAAAATATAAAAAATTAGCCGGGTGTGGTGATGTGTGCCTGTAGTCCCAGCTCCTCAGGAGGCTGAGGCACAAGAATCGCTTGAACCCAGGAGGTGGAAGTTGCAGTGAGCCGAGATCTTGCCACTGCACTCCAGCCTGGGCAACAGAAGAAAAGCAGGCCTTGGGGATACTTGTTTGTGCTAATTTTTGGTTTTCTGCTACTGATTTTCCTTATTTTGAGGCACCTTGATTCAGAGGAGAGGACTAAACTGGGGCTGAGTTCTAATCTTAGTTCTGCAGAACTTTGTGGAAATCTCTTAATTTTTTGACACTTTAACAGAATGGCTTAGTATTACCTCATATTGAACTTGGGCTCAGATTTAATAATGTTTGTAAAAAGGTTCTGAAGGTTTACAGTGTACTATGGACATGCCCTGGGTAGAGGGAGTTTCTGAGTCTGTATTGTTAGAGCTGAAACCACCATAATGACAATCGAAGGAAGTGTTCCATTACTAGCTGTGTGATCCCAGACAAGTTACTTGACACCTCTGTGTCCTAATTACTTCATCTGTAAAAGATAGTATTATCCATACCTACTACATGGGAATGTTGTGATGATCAGTAAATAATACACGCAAAGCACTTGGGGTAGTGCTTGTTAAATGGTACATATCAATAATGGTTACTACTCTTTTATTGTTGTATGTGCCAGAGAGGGAAAATATATTGAGTAAACATTCATACAATGCCAGAAAATAAATTGAGTAAATTGAGAGTGATTTCTTTTAAGTTTGCTTGTTTTACTTTTTGCTACACTTAATCTGTAATTTAAGTAATAATATATTTGAAATATTAGGGATTATCATACTACATTTATTATGTCCTTGCAGAAAGTTGCAAATAATTAGTTAAAAGAACATTTGGGTTTTGGTAAATCATGTAAAAGTCATTACCGTTTCATTTGTTAGCAAAACTGTACTTTTGAAAAAAATTATAAAAATGTGAGAACACTTACAAAAATGTGCCAGAGAGAGTGGAGTTAGATTTATTTGCCCCGGTGGATCTGTTCCAGAATCTGAGACTGTAGTAGTGAGCTGTGATCTCTCCCAAGCACATACCTGTGGGCCTGTGTTACATTAATCAGGGGCCAGAACCGCCCTGGGATGTGTGTGCAGGAATTAAAAAGAGTAATGCAACCCAGGTCCTGAGAAGTATGAAAGGAAATCAGTCGACTTGTGAGAGTTTAGTGCTTAAGATCAAAGTTCTTTTTCTTGTTTCCCTTCCGCTACCACTGCTTCCCAAGGTCTGTTGGCACCTGCTGGGATTGGGTAGTGCACAGGAATTCCCTCATGGGGTCTCCAGAGCCGATGCTAAGCTGAGGGATCAGAGAACCTCTGCCCTAGCTTCCCAGGACACCCACACCCAGGTGCCTCCGTTCCATCTTGTTTATAACCTGCTTGAGGCCCTCCCTCAACTGTGCCAGTTTCGTCTGACATGGCCCTGTGCTCTGATTTTTGGCTCTTCCCCTGAGGGACACAGATTGCGGGGGTCCTCTGCTGTGGCATGATGCCCTGTAGCGTGGATTTCTGGAGTTTTGTTTCTCTGAAGTCCTGATTCCACAGGCTGGTCTGTGCTCTGCTCCTCAACAGCACAGTTGAGGACTACACAGCTTACCCTTCCCCCTCCTTCTGCTCACCCCCTGCTCCAAAGGCTGTCCACACACACACGTGGGATGCACACCTCCATGTATGTGCACACTCTTCCCAGATGAGCCCAGCCCTGCTTGAGGTAGATCTGGGCTCCATCCCAAAGTTGTTTTTTGTTTTGTTTTGTTTTGCTTTTGCTGAAACACTCAGAGAGCCTCACAACAGACTCTGAGGACTACATCCTTTCAAGTTTCAAGTTACAAGTTACTCTTAGCTGATATTGAGGTGCCTTTATAGAACAACTCACTCTATTTCCTTTGGCCTGTAGTCATTTTATGAGTATTTGTTAGTTATCTGTATTTATAATGCTACTCAGTCTTTTTGTAGAGTTTCCTTTATCTTAGTTTTATAAGAGGACACTCAGAATTGTTATATTGGTCAAATAAAGTAAACTTCACAGAATGAAGGTAGCGTATTAAATTATGTGTAGTCATTGACAGTTGCTTTGTAGCACTGATAAAGCCTATAACTTCTTATACTTTTTTCTAGTAAATAAATTTACTTGATCTTTTAAAAGTAATTATATTTTGGCAAGTAGGGAGATGAGAGTGATGCTAATTCCAACTTATTTTGAGAAAGGTTAGGACAAAGACCCTTTTAATTTATTACTTATATTATTTTAATTTATTTTGAGAAAGGTTAGGCTAAAGACCTTTTTAATTTATTACTGTATCTGGTATAGCTTTGTGAGCTGCCACTTCCCTGTATGCAGATTCTCATGTTTTTGAGGTTTGAAAATCCTTTGTCCCAAGCCTTTCTAACCACAGCTCAGTTGCTGAGCAGAAGAGTAGGTTGCCATCAAGTACAAAACATGTATCATGGAAACATCACTGTGGATCCAGCTTTTAACTTCCCAGAACTCTTTATCAGTTGCTCCCACGTTGAAAATTTGGATTGAGTGGTGCTCGTCTTCCAAAACAAACTTGGGAAACTGAGCCAGAGCACGCCTCTGGGACACTCAATGTAGGAAAAAGGGCATTGAGCTTTGCAATTTGCAAAGCTTGTTCCAGAAAGTGCTGAGCTGCAAAGCTGTGAAGAAATGATACTTGAAACAGAGGATTGAAATGTGCCTCATTTAGAATAAAACCTGTCTCTAAAACTGGTATTTTCCTTTTAAAATTGCCTTGGGAAAATAAGAAATTAATTTTTACTTTGCTCCTTATTTTACAGACTGTAGACTTTCAATTCTTTTTTTTTTTTTTTTTTTTTTTTTTTTTTTTTTTTTTTTTTTTTTTTGAGACGGAGTCTTGCTCTGTCGCCCAGGCTGGAGTGCAGTGGCGCAATCTCAGCTCACTGCAAGCTCCGCCTCCTGGGTTCACGCCATTCTCCTGCCTCAGCCTCTCTGAGTAGCTGGGACTACAGGCGCCCGCCACCATGCCCGGCTAATTTTTTTTTTGTATTTTTAGTAGAGACGAGGTTTCACTGTGGTCTTGATCTCCTAACCTCGTGATCCGCCCGCCTCAGCCTCCCAAAGTGCTGGGATTACAAGCGTGAGCCACCGTGCCCGGCTGACTTTTAATTCTAAAGAGTTGTGGAGCATGTCTTACATTTAAGGGCTGCTTAAGACTCTGGCAGGGGCAAGCTTTCATGACTAACTTCATTTATTCTTTGAAGAGTAGGGATGTGTTCTGATTTCAGCTGTCATTAGAATGGTGAAGATGGGCCAGTAATTTGGGAGGCCAAGGTGAGTGGATCACTTGAGGACAGGAGTTTGAGAACAGCCTGGCCAACATGGCAAAACCCCATCTCTACTAAAAAAACAAAAATTAGCCAGATTACCCATAATCCCAGCTACTCAGGAGGTTGAATTGACTTGAACTCCTGAGGCACAGGCTGCAGTGAGCCGAGATCACACCGCTGCACTCCAACCTGGGCAACAAAGCGAGATTTTGCCTCAAAAAGAAGGGTGAAGATGAGGAAGGGAAATCTTTGGAACATCATCTAATTGTTTCGTTGCAGGCTTTTTTCCTGCAGCCATAGGCACGATTTTTTCTATTGCCAAGTATAGGAGACATAGGCCCTGAGGATGCCCCTGGACATCAGGATAGGCTTCAAGAACAGAGGCTTATATGTTCCTATTATGCTTGAAGAAAATATTAGCTGCACAGAAATGTGACCTGCTCCATGACAAATGAGACCACGAAGGCTCTGAATTTAGCATACTACTCTCAGATGCTTAAGCTAAGCCAGCCCTTGGCGCACAACTGCACTTGGGTATCTGGAACAGGTGGCCAGTATTAAATGAGAGAAGGAGCAGAGGTAGCACAGTGTCTCTGAAAGCAGGGGACAGTCACTTCTTTACCCTCAGTTCCCCGCAAGAGGAAGAGTCCTGTGAACTTCCATCATGGTCATATCAAGTTTCTGAGGACACCCTGTAGCTCGTTCTGGCGCTTGCTGTTTCTCAAGGGTAGAGGTGACCACTCAAAGGTTCAGTCAGTCCCATCTTAAAATTAATCTCGTAATCACCAGGTCCCTGTCCCTCTTGACATATTCTTCTGGAGGAAGGAAAGTATCAGGACAGTTCACATGGGAATAAATTATATATTTATTTGTAGGATAAAAATCTGTGGGTCACCCTGCCCCGGACTGTGTGAATGTTTTGTTTCCCTTGAAATACTTCTATGGAAAAGAAAATCTTAAAAGCATTTCAGTTGTCTACACCCAAGGAGGAAAGACAAATCAAAAGCAAATGTCCTTCAGGGATGCTCAGAGATCTTAACACATTTAACTCCACTTAGAAGGACATAAATGTTCTGTGCAGACTGTTGAGGGGTTCGTGTAAATATGATTTTAATGGGATATATGTAGTCAGCATAGCTATGTGAACTGTATATATCTCCTTATATATGTTAGGCATTTAGTGAATATTTGGTACTGTAGTTTCATCATGATAATACTTGGGTATCAAAGCAGTGTTCAGCGTATGTTAGTACTCTGAACACTAAAATAGACATACTTCTGGTATAATTTAGAAAGCTTTTCTTTAAGAAGGGCTGAAACTTCTCTTTTTAACCAGATTTAAAAAAATATGTAAGTGTAATATCCCATTCCATGATCATTCCACTTAATATGCTTTTCACTCTCGAGAGTGCACCTTGGTAAGAGGCCCATAATCTTCCCTCCAGAGTGGAGATTTTCCACTAGATAAGACATGGAGAAAAAGAGGGGATATTTACAAATCTGTTTACTGCAGCAGAATGCCTGGGCTACCAGTCCCCCCCAATAGCATTATTAAGCTTTCACCACGTAAGCTTATTGATTGATTAAACAAATTTAGCCTTTCTTTCCATCTCGTTGGCTGGATTTGAAACCTGTGTGCTTTCATTTTTATTTCAGTAGTGGTTTAAAGAAGGGTGACATTTTCTTTGGTGCTTCTGAGTCCTCTGATAGCTCTGCCTAACTTTTCTGGCCAGGGCTGATAAAGGATACTCCCTGGAATGGTCAAGAGCCTCAATTTCTTCATCTTTAGTGGGGGTAGCGTTTACTCACAAAATCTGTTAGAAGGATTAAATGCTGTTAACATATACTCAAGCCTCTGGCTCATGTTAGGTGCTCAACAAATTGCAGTTCAAGGCCTTCCTTTCTCTTCTCCCTTAAGATATTTAACTCAGCAGTTCCTTATACATACTAGTTCAGCAGATGGATTTACTAAAGTGAGAAAATATACTCCCAGCTTCTTAACAATTGGGGCAACATAGACTGCATTCTAAGAACCCAAGAACCTGGTAACAATGCCGTGTAACAGTAGCTATGTATCATGTGCTGAATTTCCATGGCCAAGTTGTGCAAATCCTTATTATTATTTGAATATTTGCCCTTTTTTTTGATTATTTGTTCTATGATGTTTGCGTATATATGTGTGTGTGCTTGGGGTTTTTTTTGTGTGTGATTTTTTGTTTTGTTTTGAGACGGGGTCTCACTCTGTCTCCCAGGGTGGAGTGCAGTGGCGCCATCATAGCTCACTGCAACCTCAACCTCCCAGGCTCAAGCCATCCTCCTACGTTACCCTCCCGAGTAACTGGGACTACAGGCACACTCCACCATGCCTGGCCTGTTTTTATACCTTTTTAGTGTGGATTTGCATTAATACTATTAGATGAGATTCTGTGGCTCTTTCCAGAATTTTTACTTTGCATTTTAGAAATCTGTGAATAGTTGAAAGCTGCCAGTATCCTCTGAGAAAAAGGGTAGGCAAGTGTGATCTGTCACTGAATTTTATTCTTCAAATAAGATAAAAAGTGTAAGAAAATTATCAAAGCTAAAAGTTGACCAATTTTAATTGACAGTCTCTTGTGTAGCCTGTTTTTTGTTTGCTAGACTTGACCTTCCTCAAAACATTTTTCCCTTTTACTTTGCGTTTTTTCTTTTCTAATTCCCTTTAACAACCAGCACAGCTTATTTTATATATATATGTGTGTATATATATATATATGAATGTGTGTATGTATGTATGTGTGTGTGTATGTGTGTGTGTATATATATATATATATATATATTTTTTTTTTTTTTTTTTTTTTTGAGATGGGGTTTCACTCTTGTCGCCCAGGCTGGAGCGCAATGGCACAATCTTTGCCACCTGGGTTCAAGCAATTCTCCTGCCTCAGCCTCCTGAGTAGCTGGGATTACAGGCATGCGCCACCATACCCAGCTAATTTTGCATTTTTAGTAGAGATGGGGTTTCACCATGTTGGCCAGCCTGGTCTCAAACTCCTGACCTCAGGTGGTCTGCCCACCTCAGCCTCCCAAAGTGCTGGGATTACAGGCATGAGCCACCATGCCCGGCCTATTTTATATTTTTGAAGAAATATTTGAAAAACCTCTTGTGGCTGATGCTTACTTTTGATTTAGAATTTCTCTCTGAATTGAACCGACCAAGTTGAAGTTCAGGTATGCCAAAGAGCATAACAATCATAAAACTGTCCAAGTGGACACTGTCCCCTCAGTGGACATGTTAAGCAACAACCAAGCCTTTTTTGTCCTATCACTGGTTCTCAAATTTATGATCTGGTTCATAATTAGTTTTTTATCATTTGGCCAACTGGATGCTAATATTTATAACTTAAGTTTTCTTATGTTTTAGCAGAGTTGGTGGTGGTAGTTTGTTTTTTGGAAAGTCAGGAAATGCAAAATAAATTTTATCTTTAATGCATGCAGTACAGTATTTTTGAGATATCTTGTTGAGGTATTTCAGCAGCTCAGTCTTACTGGGTAAAACTGGTGGATGGCAGCAGAATCTGGAACATCATGCTTGCCCACACTTGAACAGCAGGCAGTGGTGAGAGTGAGAAATTAGGTTAGGGAAGATTAGGGATGGGCTTGCTGGGGGTAGGATGAGGAGCAGGGAGCTGGCCTCTGCTCTGGAATGCAATGTACCCCCGTGTCCTCTCCCACCATGCCCCCCGTCTGATGCGCTGAGAACTTTGAACAGGTCCTGAGTGTGTGTCCAGTTTAGTTTCATAACACGAAAGTGGCAAAGTCAAGAGGGAGCCTGACTTCCAGCATTAGATCACAAAATGAAACCTTCAGGGAGCTGGCAGCATTTCCACCGTAGCACTTCACAGGGCTTTATACCTTACATTTTTCCGCCTTTGTTTAAATATCCAACCTGTCCGACCTGTTCGGGCTGAACAAGCTGGTGCTAGCAAACACCGAAGCGTGCCCACTCACTGTCAACCTTTTTCTGATGTGTTAAGGAAGGTGATTAGCAGCAACATTGTCCCCCCTCCAACCCCCATCCCACCCTCCCCACTGAAACATAAACAAGAAGCACTGAAGTCTTAGCCTGTGTATTCATGACACGGATTCTCATCTCACCTTTGGCATGTCTTTTTGCCTGTGGGCCGTCCTCAGCTTCTCTTTGGGCTCTGGGATGCTTAATGGAAAGGTTGTTGGCCTTCAGTGGAGACAGATTTTGTATTTCCTTAAACCGGAGATTCAGTTGCATAATGGGTTCATTGGTCCTGTGGTGTCAGCACTTAATTCTTCCTCTTCATGCTTATATAACCCAGCTTGCTCAAGAGGACTGCTGTTCCAAGTTTATGGGTGGGAAAACTGAGGTCTGCGATGCTACAGGTTCTTCCGGGACTCTCTCTCCGGTTTCTGTTGGTGGATGGTGTACTGTTCCTCCCTTGACATCTCTAGAGAACAGAGGCCATGTGTGCACCATGTCCATCCGTTTTAGATAAAAGTGGCTATAAACGGCCTTGGTCATACAGAAGAGCTCTGTCGCCTGGTTGGTCTTGGGAGGTGACATTTCTCTTTGGATTCATTTATATTCATTCTCTCTCCAATCTTGGTTCCCCTTTCCTTGCCAGCAGTTTCTCAGTGGCCCTTAAGCAATATAACACAACATCCCCAGAGTGGGTGGCTTTCCTTTTTCACTACGCTGCTTCTTGCACTCGCCCACTGCACCTTCCACTTTCCTTGTGGGCACATGGCCGACCATCTGGGATGGCCCCACCTGTGCATTTCTTGTTCCTCTTTTGGAACTGGCTGAGGAGTAGCAGTGACTTAGGACTGCCCTATCATGAAGATAGTCATCTCTTCCTCCTGCACAGAAAGTGAGTAACTAACTAGGTCTCTCCTTCTTGAAGACACCTCAAGTGATCTCCCTTCAAGCTGAAGTGGGAAATGGCCCCTGTGACTTCGGCACTTCCCTCTTCCTACGAAGCTTAGGTGTGGGGGTTGGTGTGTATGATTTTAGCCGTTGTCCTGGGAAGCTGGTCTCTGGTGGCCGGCAATGGCTTCCCTCAGAGGGGACAGCTCTGGGCTCTTGAGGTCACTTTGGGAATGATGACTTCAGTTGGGACACCATCACCTCAGACTGTAATATGGGGATATTCAGCATCCCTGCCGGGAGAGGCCAGCCATGGGTGTGGGGATTTGGACCCCAGGCTGCATGTAAATGTTGAGGAAACTGAGGGAGGTTAGCCTGGGGAAGAAGAAGAGGCCGTGACAACACAGCAGCTGCCCTGAGGTATCTAAGGCCTGTCGGTGGGAAATGGGAGCCTTCCACTGATGTCTCTGGATTCACCCAGGAAGGTCCTAGCCGGCCGCTTGTAGCTCTATGTTAATGAGAGTTCTCTTTGGGTGAGAGAAACATTAATTCATCCAACTTCTGAGGTCTTTTGTTTGTTTTAAGATTGTCTGACTTTGTATGGAAATATGTACTATGTATTTTTGTGGATTTTGTAAATAGGTATGGGGACCAAATAACATGAAAATTTATTTTAGCAAAACATAAGCAGGCAAGGGAAAAAGACAAGCACCGGAAGATGTAGGGTGTTACTGATTCAAGGGTAGGGCAGTTAGGAATCATGTCTAGAGTAAAAGATTTTTAAAAGGTCAGTGCTGGTTCATGTGGACTGACTGCCAACACCTCCCTTACCTACTGGATCTGAAAGTCAGGAGGAGGAAGGAGCTGTAGAGGCAGCAGAGAAGGGCCCTCAGTTTTCTAAGTAGACAGTCATTAGCAAGAGAATGTCATCCCTCGACCCTTGGCCCAGGAGTTTGAGGCTGCACTGAGCTTGCACCACTGCACTCTAGCCTAGGTGGTGCAGCAAGATGCTATTTCCAAAAAGAAAAGAATATGTATTCTTCAGGCATTATAATCCTAGCTGAATGCATCATTAAGGCAGTATCTGTACCAAGAATGCAGAAGGGTCTTTACCCAGGACCAAGATAGAAAAGGTACTGCTGTCTCCAAATACTGCCAAGGAACCTGAGGTAGGACAGCAGAGATGGTGGTCCAGCCTGGAGAACCATGACCCCATGCCTGGGGTTGGAGAGAAGCTCTGGGCTGACGAGCAGTGGAGATTGAGAGTCCACCAAAGCGTTTGCTTCTAAGGAACATGAAAATGAACCCCTGGTACACCTGGACTTCAAATTAAGATTCCTTAACTTCTGATAAAATTTAACTTTATCCTTACACTGGCTCCCTTGGAATACTATGCTATAGTCAACAGATGAGAGACGTTCTCTATTCTGGGGATGTATTGCCCTAGTATTGCAGGGAAAGGGGGGCTTGTAGAGGAGATCCATGCTGTGGAGCATGTGGTCTTTATAGACACCTCCCAGGATGGAAGCAGTAGGAATAAACCTCAGTACCAGCCGCAAAGCTTGACTTTGTCATGGCCTCCATGGGCCACGTTGCCCACTTTAGAGACTGTGGGATCTAACTGGCCAGTGGTGGTGGCTGCAGTGTCCAGTGCATTTCACCAGGAGCATCCTGCAAGCCCTGGGAGCTGCCTGGCTGACGGCATTCCCACAGCGAGCCTACAGACTGTGGGTGTACCATTCATGCCAGGCTGACTTTAGATTTTTCTAAGGGCTGGCTTTGGGGGTCAGCACAGGTGCTTATGCATTGTCTAACCTTCCTCCACACCCTGGGACAGCTGTTGTGACCTGCCTTCCGGACAAGCATGACTGAACCCAAACAACACCTGAATTACTAGAAGGTGCCTCTGCAGTTTACAGGTGGGGCCACACCAGGAATTGCTCAGTTGCCGCCTTGCTGTCCTCCCCCCGCCCCCTCCCACTCTGTGTCTGCTCTCCATCCCCCATTTGCTTCCACAGAACTTGATTAGCATTACAAGCATCATCCACAGCCCTCCACACTGAACTCCTAGGCATTTGTTAGGAAAACATACACACATCTTTCTAGAATCATACTTTGGCCAGAAATATAGGTTGTGCAGCTGTGGAGGTTCTTAATCTTATTCATTCCCTCTTTGTTTGTCACAAGGCTTTGTTGGACAAAATAAAGTGAGTACCAGGTACGGATGGGGATGTCTCTATAACCAGGCTGCCAGACCCTGTTTGAACCTGTTGCCTCCAGCTTGGCAGGTCCTGGGCCGTGCTATGTGAGCTTTGTATACAGCGTCCTGTGTCCTGACGGAGTGACTTTCCTTACGGTACCATTCACTCAGAGTATCAAATAAGTTGGCTCCTCCATTAACAGTCCTAGGAGGAAATCAAGACTGAAAAGTTAGCAAATACTGGAAGTGTCTAGATTTCTCCTGAGGTTTAACCTTCACGTGCAAATTACATACGCGGAGCTTGAAGAATGTCTGAGACCTGCTGTGAGGGCAGCTATGACTAAGTAGTCTTTGGTTTGGATCACATTTAAACTTGTTGAGAGTTTCCCAAAGGATTTTGCCCCCAAAAGAATTTTAAGAATGTTAAATTTCCCAACTTTTTGGTTAAGCATTTATGCCTGGTAAACTGATGGAGAGACTGCTAGTATATTGGAAGATGAGTCTGGGAGATGTTTAATGCTGGTATGCAAAAAATGTCAGCGTCCTGGTCAAATGGTTAACCGACCCTGCAGACGGTGCATAGAGCTGGAGAAGTTCATTGTGATTCCATGGTTCTCACACTTAAGCAGGCTTCAGTATCACCTGCAAGGCTTGTGCAAGCCAGACTGCTGGGCCCTGACCCAGCGCCTACCAGTCTGCAGACCTGGGGTGGGACTCGGGGGTTTTTATTTGCATGAAGCTCCCAGGTGGTGCCCATGCTGCTGGTCAGAAGCCTACAGAGTGAACACTGGTGTTCCAGGAGACTGACAGGATTGTCCTCATTTTACCAGTGTGGAAACTGAAGCTGAGGTAGCCCAAGATTCTCTGGAGTCTCCATAGTTACTAGGTGGCAGAACAGAGATCACACATCTCAAATGTGTCACTGCTCAGAGACCACCCAAAAGCTTCATTGCATCACATGGTCTCTGTCTACACCATCTTTCCACCCAGATTCCTGATTGCTGCTCAGAGCAAGCCAGTGCTTGAATTGCTAAGAGCTTTACCCTATTCCCAAGTCTAACGACTTCCATGCCTAAGGAAGGTCAGCAGAAAGTTCCTGTATTTGGAACTTGAAAGGAAAACATTCAGGGAGGCTGGGAGGGTCAGCTTTTAGGGATTGGTCTGTCTCCCTGGAGTTATTGACCAGCCTTCAGCTCTTGCACAGGCTGTACTCTTCGGTTTAACTCTGATGTTTTCAGTATTCATACAGACAACCGATACTAAAATGGACCATCTCAAATTTTAGAAAGCAAATGATTACACCTGTGGGAGAAAAGCCACATAAGTTGAAAATCAGCATCTACTCCTAAATTCAAAGTAGGCTCCAAGTTGCGCCAAAAAGTGCTCAGATTTGGGTTCTTTTTTTTCCAAGTTTAAAAAACATCTGCTATATTTGTGTTCGTTCATCACCGTAAAAGCCTCTTTGGGTGTTATGAATAGGATAAAACTTCTCTTGACTCCAAAAGTTCTGATAAAATTCCTTCCTTAGACCACAGTGCGGCAGGATTCCTACTGTTAAAGTGTCATGCTTCCAAAAGAAAATTACAGAATCTCATGGAAAGGCAGAACTATACTTGGATTTTATGTTAACCTCTCTCTACAGTGAGTGTAGGTATTGTTTTGAATGAACAAACATATGAATTCCAATAAGAAAAGGTTAACACATGTCCTCAGTGTTCATTGTCGGAGTGTTTTCGATTGAAGTCGCTTCAGTGTGGCACTGTTCACAATCTCGTGTCATGTTTGCTCACACCAAATTCTAGCAAGGCAAGTTATAAGATGTCCTGGAACCTGAGAGCGTATGTCATAGTAATACTCTGAGTGAAGCAAACATTTTCTACATATACTTCATTCCTTCTCTCCTTCATTTGTCCATTCAGGAATTCAACAAATATTTATTTGTTTGTTCTTCCATCCAGCAATTTAGCAGATACTTACTGACCAACACCTGTGTGCCACCAGGGCTCGTGCAGAGAACAACAGAGACCAGGTTCTTGCTGTAATGGAACTTACTTTCAATTGAGGGTGAGGGGACAGTCAGACGAGTAAAATACATGATATCTTCAGCTACTGCTGTGTGCTGTGGAGGAAGAAACACTAAACTGTGGGCGTAAGAGCATCTGCACAAGTGGGGTGTGGGGCCTCAGGGAAGGCTTTGCAGGAGAGGCACGTGGCACGAAACCTGGACGGCAGGAGCCAGGCTTGGGAAGGTCTGGGGTGCAGTTTTCCGGGCAGAAGCAGCAAGCACCTGAGTCCCAGAGGCGGGAACTAGTTGGATGCATTTGAGGGACCCACAGGGGCTAGTCTGTCTAAAAGGGCCTTGAGATGGAAGAGGGCAGGGTGCTCCACTATTGAAGTCTAGCAGATAGGTGGAAGCCAGATTTATTTTAATTCTAAGAATGGGACTGTCAGAGGAATTTAGGCAGGGGAGTGGTATGATTGGTCCTGTGTTTTAGATGTTCAGTCTGGCTGCTGGATAGAAAATGGAAAATAAGAGAGCAAGAGGAAGAGCAGAGTGGCCAGCTTAAGATACTAAGACCAGCTGGTAGGAATTCCTGCCATTGCTAGTGTTTGTGCAATGTATCCATCAAAACATGAATCCTTATATATGGATCTTTGCACATTTGTTCAGTAATTAGACCTGAAGACAGATTTCTAGGAGTAGAATTACTGAGGCAAAAAGCATACATATTTAAAATTCATATCTCGTGCTCAGCCACTTCGCAGAAAGGCCGTCACTCATTCCTACTCTCACCAACGATGTGAGAGTACCAGTCTTCTGAACCACACCAACACCGCATATTGTTAATATAAGACTTTCTCACCCTCACCAATCTGGAAGGTGAAAAGATGCACTGCTCAGGTGCAGAATGGAGGAGACATGGTTTGATAGCAGTAAATGAAGGAATCGTGGGGATCGTGATAGACAACAAACTTGGTAGGAACTGAGGGTATAAACACACCCAATGGAACCCACCCAAGCTCCCTTTATGTAGCTTCTGGAGGTCATAGTGCCAGCCATGTGCCCTGGGCTGTCAGATCACATCCAGACTGGAATTTGCATCTGGATCCAGCATTTCATGAGGATACCTGCACACTGGAGAGCATTCCAAGGTTACTTAGGACCAGTATAATTCCACAGACTTGCAAGCAGAGCTTGAGGGGGGGCTGTTCGCTTTTGAAAAGAGAACACATTACAGAAACGCAGTAGTCCTCTTACACTATTTGAAGAGCTGCCACGCAGCTGAGAACATGGACTGATGCTATAACACAGCACCTCCCTTTTGTTTGGCCACAGCTTGAGGGGAAGGGGTCTTTAGTGTCTCATTATGATGATCCTGGCTCCACTTCCTGTGAGCTTTTGGGAGGAAAGGAACAGCTCAAGTTGCTACTCCTGTTGTTGGAGGCTAGGGAAGCAGAGCAGGGGTCAGAGCAGTGGGGAGAATCTCTCACTACATCAAATCCATCGTCAGACCTGGCCAGACCCCTCCAACCCTGCAGTTCACCCGTGGGCTGAATTGAGGTTGTCAGTGCAGCTTTTGCTCATCAAGCGGCTGGAAGGACAAAGCAAGAACTTCCCATGTTGTACCCAGTAGCTGGGGATTTCACCCTGGAATGGAGCAGTGCTTGCGCTTTTGCACCTGGGGCTCCAGGGCTCAGTGGGAGAACTGGAGTGAGCCGCTGTCTGTCAGACTGCCTTGGCCTGCTTTCGTCACTGCCACTTCTAGGAGTGATGCAGTTCAAGGGCAGCCCCGGTTTTCCAGACTAGGACAGAGGCTCTGCAGTCCTTGAGCAAAACTGGAGGTGGGAATGTTCTATGCCTGAGCTGTGGGCTCCTCACCCCCTTCACTTTCCTGTTGAAGTTTGGTTGGAGTTTGGTAATAACTGTGCCACCTTGGGCCACAGTCCACCAGAGAGGAAGTGTCCAGGTTCAGGTTATATCCCTAAGATTCCAGGTGGTGATCCAGAACGGAGTTAACTGACTGGCGTGGTCTTGGGAGATAAGTTGGGGCTGGGGGAAGAGCATGAGCTCAGAGTCGGCGCACATAGGTCGGCTCAAGCTCTGAGGCTATGGGCAGGTTGGCCTCCCTGCACCTCAGCTGCCACATCTGCAAAATGGAAATAATGATCTGTCTAAGGTTCCTACTAGGCCCTCACTAAGTGTTGGCCCCAGTCCCTCCTTAATGAAAACAGCTTCTTTCCTAAATCCCAAGAACAAAATAATTATCATTTTGTATTTCTATAAATATTGTGTCATGTGATTCAAAAGATACAGCTTGAAATGGGCTCATGAACTGTTTACAGTTGTCAGCCTCTAATTTCTAATATTCTCATATCAACTGTAGAGAAGGGTGTGGATTTTGTTAATTAAAATTAATTTTGAGTAATTTATTGAAAGGGCAGGTTTGATGCTAGTTTACATCTCTTATACTTTCTCAACTCTTAGATGCTTTCTTTAAAATGAGCATTTCTAAAATTGGAGTGTGAAAAACTTGCTAGCCTTTCTTTTTTGCTCCTAATGCTTACATTGAGGGATGGTGTCCTCAAATCATAATCACTTTGGAACAGAGGTGCTTAGAATAAAGCTATTTGTTCCCATGAACTTTTATAAGGCTTTAGGAGGCCAAGAACTAAATAATGGTTGTCTGTGATTCTTTATTATTATTCTATTTCTTTCCTTTTTTTTTTTTTTTTTTTTCTTTTTTTTGAGACTGGTTCTCACTCTCTCTCCCAGGCTAGAGTGCAATAACATGATCATAGCTCACTGCAGCCATGACCTCCTGAGAGCCAATACCGTGCCACTGCACTCCAGCCTGGGCGACAGAGCAAGACTCCATCTCAACAACAACAAAAAAGGGGAGGGTACAGCGAAAAAGAGAGCGGAACTTCTTTTCAGAAGGGTGACAGGATAGCTCATGAAAATTTTGCTGTCTTTCCCCACTCCTGAGAATTTCTCAAGCAAGATAATCCTATAAAATAGTTATTCATAAAAAGCTGTGGCTATGGTCCTAAATCTGGCACAGTTCAACCACAGTTACACGATGAGGGTGATGATGATTGTCATTGGCAAAACTAAATCATTTTTATGTTGCAAAATTAGGAAATTAAAACTCACTATTCATTTGTAATGTCATTCGTTTCCTGTATATCTTGGGACCTTGTTCTTAGAATGTTTCTTTTAAAACTCAATAAAGTAAGGTCACTTAAGTTGAATAACCCGTAAGACTCTCTTTTTGGAATAGACATGCACATATTTTATGTAATACTTACTATGTGGGTAGCCTAGTCCTGTAGATATTAGAGTTACCACATGTAACTTTTTCATTCCACTGTCCGAGTTAACTCTTGTGATCTATAAATCCACATAATACTACGAACAACAAGGAACTGCTTTCAGATCTTAAGCACTCTGGACATTTGCTCTGTTATCATGTCTCAAATTTGACCACCAAAATGCTTCCAAAGCAGAAAAGAGAGATGTGTACAACAGATAGATGGGCAGTGGGTTCTTGGGGCAAGGATAGCATTATCACTTAGTTTATGAACTAGTGGAACAGTTTAGGTATCTGGGAATTCTTTATTCTGTAGAATTCCATGTCCTAAAATAGTACTTTTTGTCTGCATGAGTGGAACAGGTCACCAGATAGTTTGTTTCATCTTGTTAATGCCAGTTAAGTTCATGAATGTCTTCCCGTGAACAGCAAGACATTAAGCAACACTTTTGGACAGCACTTTTTAAGAGCTTTAAGAGAGGTTCGTGCCGGGCGCGGTGGCTCACGCTTGTAATCCCAGCACTTTGGGAGGCCGAGGCGGGTGGATCACGAGGTCAGGCGATCGAGACCACGGTGAAACCCCGTCTCTACTAAAAATACAAAAACTTAGCCGGGCGTGGTGGCGGGCGCCTGTAGTCCCAGCTACTCGGAGAGGCTGAGGCAGGAGAATGGCGTGAACCCGGGAGGCGGAGCTTGCAGTGAGCCGAGATCGCGCCACTGCACTCCAGCCTGGGCGACAGAGCGAGACTCCGTCTCAAAAAAAAAAAAAAAAAAAAGAGAGGTTCAAGGAGATTATAGAGTTTTAAAAAGATAGAAGTCACTGTATAAATTACACCTCACATCTCTTAACTAAAGACAATTTAAGTACCGATGCCTAAATATAAAATATTAAAAACATAAATGAACTGACTTCTTTGTTAGATCACATTGTGTGCGTGTGTGTTCTTTTCAGACATATGAAGATCCATGAGAAGGACCCTAACAGTGCCACAGCCACAGCCACAGCCCCTCCATCTCCTCTGAAACGCAGGCGATTGTCCTCCAAGAGGAAACTGAGTCACGATGCCGAGTCAGAGAGAGAAGACCCAGCACCAGCTAAAAAGGTCCTCTTGGCTCCCAGCGCAGATTCACCTGCTCACGGGACTTCTGTCAGAAATGCCACTAATCTTTATTTTCTCAGTGTGGGGACTTGGCAGACATCCATCCTAAGCTCTTAACCTGTGTTTTCCCATACTGTTTCTGTAAAGTGTCTAAGAAAAGAATACCAGTGTGCACTTCCTCTTGAGCCCCTCTGCTGAGCCCGGAAATGAAATGAGAGCTTTTACAATTGTTTCCATGCTTTCTACCTGTTTTTTCTAGCTAAAGCGCAAGCTGCATAAGCGTTCGGGACTCTTTTGTCCTCACTTTTTTATTACCAGTGCCTGGCAGATACCAGGTGCTGCATAAGTACTTGTCTGGTGGGTGGGATGGTGGATGGATGGATGGATGGATGGTAGCATTCTGGGAGTATTTGTTGTGTGAATGAATGAATGGTCAGGTCCTTAATAATCAGGATTGGATAATGCAACCCTTGCCTTTTATTATTGTAAATCTCTGCATTTAGCATTGGCTTCTCTTCCGAAGCCATCCCATGTGGGAGACCTTCATGACTTCACTTTTTTCCTTTTCCCTCAGATGGTAGAAGATGGGCAGTCAGGTGACTTGGAGAAGAAAGCTGATGAAGTCTTTCACTGCCCAATATGTTTCAAGGAGTTTGTTTGCAAGTATGGACTGGAGACCCACATGGAGACCCATTCAGATAACCCACTAAGGTAGGAGAAAGGGTGAACTAGACCTTGTTCATTTCTGTTTCTCCTGGCATGTGACAATGTTCTTAAGTCCTGTTACTCCACATCAGGCTCCAGTGATTGAACTTGGGCACAACAACATTAGGGAGGCAGTTAAGAAAGTATTGGTGTGGGGAAGAAGTTGGCTGAGAGTTGTCAGAGGGTGGCTGTATCCACAGGGTGTTCACATGGTTCACTGTGCCTTCTTTCTCTCAGCAAAGCCCCTTGAGTAGTCACCAGTGAGCCCCTGAACACTGGGGAGTCTGCTATCATGGGTGTTCTTGGACAACAGATTTTCTTCGCAAAAGATGTTGCAACTCAAATGACTATTAGCAATGCATGAATATGTGGCCGAAACAGGGACAGCCCACGTGTTGGATACCCCTGGCACAGTACTGGTGCATCATAGGCACTCAGAAGTGTTTGAACTGAGCTGGACCTGATAGCACAGAAACCTGAGAAGCCGTTTTGGGGTAAGAGAAAGTTCTACTTAGTGCAGGACACTTGGCCAAAAATGGATCCTGATATGTTTCAATAAAAAAGTGATAGGTGATTGCTCTGCCATTCAGCTTCAATTGTAAGGGCTTCCCAGCTCCAGTGTTTCTGATCCTCAGCCTTGCCAGGCAGAAAACATGGGTAGTGACAGGACTTCCCACAAGAATTCAGGGGACTCATCTTTCTTTCTCTACCTTCTCTGATAACTCATCAGGCAGCCAGTCCTGTATTCTTGATGAGTTGATAGATTTGGAAGTTATTCCTAGAGAATTGCCACTTTAAAAATGTTAACTGCCAGAGATTTTAAGCATTGGAAAGAACAAAGAACTACTTAGACACCCCTGCTGTCATTGAGAGACTTGAAAGTAGCCCATCCTGGAAGTCACACACAGCTGCAGGGTCACAGGCACACAGCAGGGCCATACACGCCTGCAGCTTTGGGTTTTAGAAGACAGCTTGGGAATGCAGGAATTTGGGCATCTGTTTGCCTGAATCCCTGATACATGGACCAGATTTCCTTCTTGAAGACACATGTTTAGCTGTGACTTAGGAATGAGAAAGTCTGAGCAAGCTGAAGACTTATGTTATAGGGAAAAGCCAAATTGTACAGTAACTTGATGCCAGGTCAAATATGATTATCCTTAATCACATTAGCCTGACATTTTTCCATTGGTGAGGGGAAAAGGAACTTACGAAGAAGTTAAACTGCTGCACAATTGAAGTGCTATAAAATGTCTTTACGGAACTCCCCAGTCTCAAGAAATTGCCTGATCATTGGGTTGGGCACAGACTGGTTGTCAGGCCTAGACCCCCACTCCTCTCTTTGCTCACACAGGACCTCAGCCAGCTACATCTGAACCTGTTTTCTCATCCTTCAAATTGAAGGAGGGCAGGACCAGATAATCCTTGTGTTCCTAAAACCTTATTTTTATTTTTTTTTATTGTTGAGAAAAATGTTGCTTTGTCGCCCAGGCTGGAGTACACTGGCGCAATCTTGGCTCACTGCAACCTCTGCCTCCTGGGTTCAAGTGATTCTCCTGCCTCAGCCTCCCGAGTAGCTGGGATTACATACAGGTGTGTGCCACCACACCTGGCTAATTTTTTGTGTTTTTGGTAGAGATAGGGTTTCACCATTTTGGCCAGGCTTGTCTCAAACTCCTGACCTCTGGTGATCTGCCCCACCTTGGCCTCCTAAAGTGCTGGGATTATAAGCATGAACCACCATGCTTAGCTCCAAAACCTGCCTCTTAACAGTTGTTTTATTCTGTCTACCAGGAAAAGGCATATGGCTCCTCCCTGTGTAGGCCCTCTGGTTCTGAGAGATTTGGGAAACTTCACAGGTTCAGGAATGTCCACAGCATCTCCAGCCTGTGGGCTCGTGGTGGGGGGCAAATACTGAAATAGTTCTCTAGATCAAGGACCTGAGTGAGCAGAGATGACATTACCAGCTGAACCTCCCAAAGAGAATCATGAGCAGAGGCAGAAACCCCAGCTCCTGCTCACGTTCCTACCCAGCAGACTTCAGAGCCAGTGCTGCCGTGAGTACAGGCTGCCTCTGAGCCCCTCTGTATACTTTATCTCACTTCATATTTTATTCTGTGATCAGATACCACCTTAGAAACTATCATTTACCCCCTTCTAGATAATTCTATACTGCAGGAAAAATAACGTGGCTCCCACAAGAGATTTCTGAGCCGTCCAAGCCTGCATAGCATGGTGTGTGGCAGCGATAGAGGCAGATCAGGTGTCCCCTTCTGAAATGCTGACCTGGGTGAGGGACAAGGTTCTCCTGGAGCAATCCTCTGAACAAGGACCTGCTCCAGGGAGGAGAGGCCAGGCTTCCTCTGCACAGAGGTTGGAGATGGGCGTTGCACTGGACGCTCATCATTTTTTCATAGTTGGGATGGGTAGGATTTAGTGGGTGATTAATCCGCAGTGATGGTAGGGCTGGTGCTGTAGACAGGCTGTGAAGTTGAACCCTCAGTCCTGCATGTCCAGCTAGCCGACCTAGAGGATTTTCCTTACCTGTTTACTAATAATGCCCTGTTTGGTGAGGGGTTGGCTTAGACAGTTTTGTAGCCTGACAGGGACTTGGCCTCTCTGGGCAAGCTCTCACTTCGCTGGCCCCACAACTGTGGCTGAGGGGTGGCCCGTAAGAAGAGAGGTTGCCGGGCATCCTTTGTGGGGGCACACAGGCCACCCCTGCCCTGTGCCTCTATCTATAATTGTTGCTAGATGGGGTGGGGCTGGCATCTGGAAACCAAAAAGAGTTGATTACAGAACATGGTTAATGTCCCTTTGTTCCTCTGTGCTCTACCGATCCCCATAATAGCCTGCTATCAGAGGAGGCCTGGGGCAGCCTGCGCCAGCAGGGCCTAGCCAGGCGGTGAACTGGGACAGTAGCTAGTGGGAGAGACAGCTTGTTAACCCAGAACTAAAATAGACACCAGCTCCATTTCAAACCCCAGAGGCAGCAGAACCACAGTGGGATGCTACCCGCTTAGACTGAAGGTTTGTAACTCAAAACAGCTGTTGCCTTCTCACTCTCCTGCACTTGTCCCCCTTCACCCCCCACCAACACTGGCAAGGTGCCCATTGTTCCTTAATAAAAAGTGTTGGAAATCCAAACTCATATAAATCTCGACTCCATCTCCCTCCACTCCACTGTGTTTCAAATGAATGAAGTGTTGTCGTAGAACAAAAGGAAGACACAAAGCTGCCTGTAGAGATGCCAGCTCTTAGGGTCAGGTGTTAGCTTCACCCTGACATGACCAATGGTCAGTCATCCCCCTTCCCCCAGGGCTCCCCAGATGAGGGAGAGAAGGCAGAGGAGGAAGCGGAGTCAGGCTATGGCGAGCTGGCATTTGGAATCGGAGGTGAGGGACGGAGTGTTCAGAGAGCAGGCGGCTACACAGAGGACATCCTTTGTGTGAGGATGTTGCTGGGCATTGAATGTCCATCAGAATAGAACTGAGCAACTGGCCATACCCTGCTGTGAATGAAGTCAGCTGGGAAGGAGCATCCGGGTCAGCCCGGCCAGCAAGAGAATCTGAGCCACGCGTGTCCTTGGAATTTTCTAGTAGCCATTTTTTATTTCATTTCATTTCATTTTGAGGATCTCGTTCTGTCACCCAGGCTGGTGTCCAGTGGCGTGATTATGACTCACTGCACCTTGACCTCCCAGGCTTTTAAGTGACCCTTCCACCTCAGCCTCCCAAGTAGCTGGAACCACAGGCCTGTGCCAGCACATGCAGCTAATTTTTTTGTATTTTTTGCAGAGACAGAGTCTCCCTATGTTGCCCAGGCTGGTCTTGAACTCCTGGGCTCAAGTGATCTGCCCACCTTAGCCTCCCAAAGTGCTGGGATTGTAGGCGTGAGCCACCCTGCCTGGCCCTAGTAGTCATGTTTTAAAAAGTAAGAAGAAAGAGACAAAATGAATAATGCTTCATTGAGTATACCAATATCAAAATATAATGTCAACACATAATAGAAAAATTGTGAGTGATGTGGTTCACATTCTTGCTTCCATGTACTGACTCTTTGAAATCTGGTGTGTGTGACATGACCCCATCCCATCTTGGCTGCACCACACCAGCCAAGGTGCTTAACAGCCCACAGAGAGGTTTCAGATGAGCCACCTATGGCAGGGAGGGCTGCAGCTTTGATGCAGAGCCGTGTCTTGTGTGTGAAGGCCCAAGAGCGGCAGCTGGATGGTCACCCTGTTGGCACAGCCACTGCTGAGGGTGAAACTTAGCCAAAGTTATTGTGTAATCTTAGATGGCCCCCTGATGAAAGGAGTTCGGGTAATAAGTAATGTTAACATCATTTCAGTTAAAATGTACCCAGCAAATGATTGAGTTTGTACTGTGTGCCAGGCACTTGCCCAGGCTTGAAGGAAAGAGTGATGTTTGAGACGGGGTACCGGCTAGGCACAAAACAAGCTGGTTGGTTATAAAACAAAGTTCAGGGGTGAGTTCAGGGCCCAGGAGGGCACATTTCCCTCAGATTCCAGGCAGGCAGAGGGATCTGGTGCATGCAGAACTTCTCCTTGGGATTTTGCATCAGAGGCTGTGGTGCTTCACTTAATTTCCTCTGGGTCAGGGCCCAACTGGGTCTGGTACTTCATTGACCCTGGTCATCTCTGAGTTCAAGGTGATGACATTAAATCTCTGTTGGGAATTAGTACGTAGGGAGCCCAAGGGGGCTCTGGCAGGCACCTCGGCTCCATGAGTAGGGAGGGCAGCTGAGACCACCCCCTTCCTGTATCTTAGTAGTGGGGCCACCAGAGGGAAATGCCTTCTTTTTCCTGCATTCTCCACTGTTCCAAGGAATGTTTACCTCCCTTCACTGCACGCCTACCACCTATAGAGACCCCGAGACTCCTCATACACCCAGTATTGATCCCACCCTTGTCAAATGTCATCGAAAAACAGGGAAAAGATAAAATATTTGTCAGCATCTTGTATTCAGGAGTCTGTGAGTCTGAGGCTTGGGCAGAAACAGATTTTCAACACTTCTGGGGGCTGTGAACAGAGGTCCCTCAAGGAGGGGAAGACTGCCCTCACCCCTCACCTGATAGGTACAGAAGCCTTGGTCAGGACTACCCTGTCCCCCACCCAAGGACCAGAGCGAGGAGTGGCCCACCCAGTTTCGGCGGCCACTACACACCCTTTGTGAAGTCCCTCAGACTCTGTCGAATGCTTCATGCCACGCTGGTTTGGTTGAACAGTCGGAGTGGGGCATTGGGTTGCTGTGTGCAGCCCAGGCGGGTTCCTGGGGCATGGGGAGGGATGGCTGCCTGGCCAGGGCCCTGTCACAGGGCCATCACTGTTGCTCGCAGCAACTGGGAGAGATTAGTGCAGCTGTTGGATGTCAGTTCTCTGCCCTGAGATGGGCAGGGGAGGGTGGGCTGAGGAGAGAGGAATGTGTGAGTTGGTTGGGACTCTAGAGGAGAGGTTGTTTGCACTTACTCCTTCTGGCCTCTGGAGACAGAACAGGAAAAATGAAGCATGAAATCCCTTTTGAGAAGGAATGCCAGTCTCTCCATTAAAACACGATAATGAGGAAGGAATTCAGTATCTGAAGGAAATGGCCAAGCTGAGTGGCAGCTTCTCGGCAGGTATTTCTCAGGTTCTTCTGATGAGGGTTGCAGGGAGCAGGGAGTGTCAGCGTTAGGAAATGCTCCCAGCTGAGCCAGCGTCCAGGCATTAAGGATGTGTGGGTCACATAAGGAGCCAAGGCATCTGCAAATAGCTGTCCTCTGAACGCACAGCCTGGCAGAGTGGAATGAAGCCAGCCAGCTCCGTCCCAGCCTGCCGCCTGGCAGCTCTGTGACCTCGGGCGAGTGGTGACTTGGTTTCCCTATCTGGAAAATAGATTTGAAGACTGTTGGGAGGATGAAGGGAGATAATCCACAATCCTCAGAGTGTAACAAATACTAAGTGAAATTTTTCTTCTGATACTATTATTTAGAATGTATATTTTTAATATAAAATTTTATATAAAATTAAAATTTTAAAATATTTTAAACCTTCCAACATTTACAGTTACAGGTGTTGTGCCACTCTATGGCTATCCCATTCCAATGGAATTGAAAAGGAGTCAAATTCCAGGTGCGATTTACTTGGCAGAGAACATGAAAGCAATTTGTCCTTTACTCTTACGAACAGCTGTTTTTATCTAGTTTCGCTTTCGTAAAGATTGGGGAATGGAGTGGCTCTTTAAATTTTGTTTGAGTCTTGCTTCCCACGTTTGTTAATCCCACTGTGTGAAAAGCAGATATTTAGAAACGTGAAGGAACTCAACACCTTTACGTAACAGAACCACACATCACTTTCTTTAGATTGTTGGGGGAACCCTAGGGTTCTAAGGAAGTGAGTTTCCTGATGTTTGAAATTCGCCAATGCAGCCTTTCAAAAATATGCTTAGCATAGTTTTTAAAAAAAAAAATCATCCTTCTTGCTGATTGTGAGGAGGTCAGATATCTGTCCTTCAGCTATCCCAATGGTAGACTTGATGGAGTTACGTGACAGAGAAGAGAGCCCAAGGAAGCACCTGAGTGGTTTCTCATCTCTGGGCCACTCTGTTAAGGCTTGTTTGTCGACTTCGGGATTTTCATCTTGTTCTGGAGAGTTAAGGTCGCCAGATGAAGAAAATATTACTGTTAGTGAGCACTGGGGGAGCTCATCCCAAAACTGTTTAGCCACAAGGTTAAGAAGTTAAAAAAAAAAAAAAAAAGACTTTTGGTGTCCTTGTTTTCTATTTCTGTAAATCACATTGCTGATAAATTTGCCTTTGGGCATGCACCCTGCCCATTTTAGGTACTAGGCTCAGTTACTGGCTACAGATTGCAGATTCCCTTTTCAGGGCTGATGCTTTTAATGGTGATAGTTATTCCTGATAAGTACCTTAACTCTGCTGTGAGGTATCAAAACTGCTGGATCTATTTTTGGCTGCCTCTTTACCATTACTCCCTCTAGAGAATGTCCATACCATAACAACATATTTATCACACTGCATTTCTACCCCAGCTCAGAATTGTGCAACTTTCTTTAAAAAAAAAAAAAAAGGAGGTCCTGTCTTCTTCCAAGGACATTTGCTGTCAGAAGAACAGATATCTGTGCCCTGCCTAAATAGGCAGGCTGTGTAGCACAGATAGCCGTTAATTCAATGACTTTTTAAAATTTTAGGGCCTCACAGTGGCTCATGTCTGTAATCCCAGTACTTTGGGAGGCCGAAGCAAGGGGATCGCTTGAGGTGAATGAGGAGTTGGAGACCCGTCTGGCCAACATGGCGAAACTCCATCTCTACTAAAATCCCCCCAAAAAAAAAAAAGCCAGGCATGGTGTCTCAGGCCTGTAATCCAGCTACTGGGGAGGCTGAGGCACGAGAATCGCATGAATCCGGGAAGTAGAGGTTGCAGTGAGCTGAGATTGCACCACTGCATTCCCGCCTGGCTGACTGAGCGAGACGCTGTCTCAAAAATACATAAAAATAAAATAATAAAATTTTAATTTACTTTTGTTTTCTTAAGACCTAGTGAATCTGAGTGTGAATAAGAACATTATTTGTTGTATTAAAGTCCCTTGAGGATTGAAAGGACAAAACCCCAGCTAGCAACTGAGTGTATTTTCTTGACCTGTTGGAGCTGGTTGGTCCCACCCCTTGCCCTATGTACCTCCTGCCTTTGGTGACTCAGGCACGTGGTCCGGCAGTGGCTGGCGGTTGGGTCTCTGTGACTTCAGGACAGCGTGGAGTTGACCAGCTCGTGTGGGAGTCAGACTTCTCTGACCATGTTAGCACTATGCCCTTTCCAGCCCAGCAAGGGTCAGAGCCAGTATGCTGTGGGATTTTGCTTGTCTGTTTGATTTTTGGAAAACGGACAGGAAGGGCTGTGACAGTGCCTGTCTAGTCACTGACAACCACAGGCACTTCTCTAAGCACATATCAAAGACTCTCTGTGATCATGGTTCCCGGCCCCTGGTGTTGGCAGCCACCTTCCTGCCATCTGTGCCTTTACATACCAGCGGCCATGTAGAAAGAGCTTACCTTATGACCTGGGAGTCGTTTTCCTCCACTGGGACTCCCAGGCCCTCCTCTCTGCTTCATCCTACCCAGTGCCGCCAGGGACATTACAACTGATACTAAGGGAGGGAGGAAGGGATGGAGGATAAGTGCAGGCAGCCGCTTCACCTCTGCTGTTCCAGGGAGCCCCAATTCCACACACCCCAACACCACAGCCCCCTCCTACCATCTACCCTAAGAACTGCTAGAGCCCCTCCACCCCATAATAGGAACCTCCACAGTGGAGCAGCCCTACTGGAGGCAGGACCCACAGTTCAGCGACTGTAATGTCATACATGGGGTGGGGAATGGTCCAATCTACTCCAGCATTCTAAATTAAAATTTCTTATCCTCTTACAGAAACATTGGCCAACGTGTGCTAGAATGCAGGTGTTTTCTGGGTGAAACAGGCTCTTGTGCACTGTCTTGGTACAGAAACACTTATTTCTGTGAGCACAGTGATTTGGAGTTCACATATGCTAAGCAGCTCCTATAAGTTGAGGTCAGGCTGAATGTCCATCTTGGATTCCATGTGCAATCTAACCTTAGTCTATCGTTTGGAGATTTTTCCACTGATGATTTTTTTATCTTCCTGAAAGTAATGTAGTGTGATTTTAAAAGAAAGAAAGTTGTGTTTTTGAAAGGGTCAGTGGGGTTTTGTTAATTTTCTTTAAATCCTACAAAGAGATCCACTTCCCCAAAATACATTTACTTTAGTGACAGCAAAGTTAGTTTCCATTTGGAAAAGTTACACTGTTTCCAACATCAAGTTATCTCTGTTGCCAGAAAATCAAACGGCAGCCAATCAGATTTGTAAACCTTTCCTCTGGCACATTGTCAAGATCTCTTGCAAAATGAAATTGTCCTACAGCCCTCCCCTCTCCTGTGGCTCTAAGTGCAGTTCTGCCCCATCTAAATATTAATATTTTGCAATCGTGCTCTTTATGAGCCCCTGGCAGAGTAGAGATACGCCACAGACGGGGTGAGGAGAGAGTCGTGGGGACCACTTGGCCAGTGGCTGTGGTCTTAATGAAGATTGACAAGCCCAAAGGAGGTTTGCAAATACCCTGATGCCTGCAGCCGGCTTTGCATCCAGCAGCTCCCTCCACAGATTTACAGTGGCCTCTGTTGTCCTTGAAGAGCTGCTTAGAAACAAGGTTTCAAAGCTTTCTCCTTGGGGCCTTGGGAAGGCTGGATGAACCCTTGTGTCTCCACCTGATAGGGCTGATCCAAGTGTTTCTGGGTGGTGGTTTTCCACACTGGTTTTATTTAAGGTCTATCAACAGGTGCTGAGTGTGAGGCAGGGAGGCAAGTGTTTTTCTGTGGGTGTTTCTTCCTTTTAACCAACTGCACCACATGCTTCTGGTTTCAAAGCAGAATTTTTTTCTCTGCCACTTTCATGTTTTATGTCTTTTCACTTATAGGAGTGCCTTAGTTGAAATTCCATGAAAAGGGTGTGAAGTGTGGATCACCTTGCTTAGACTCTGTTAGGAGGTTGAGTGCTTGTGCAGGCTGGGAGAGCATGCACTTCTTTTCAGGAGGCAGGTGAAGGGAGCAAGTGGGATGAGGCAGAAGATTGGCCAGAAAGAACACTTTTCTCCCCATGAGTCTTGCAGTTAGACAGAAGTAGTAAGAGCAATTGTGAAGTTCTTGAAAGTGAGAAGAGAGAACACGTTCCTTTAAAATTAAAACTCAGTTTTTCCTGATTTTTCACGTTGGCTAAAACGTGCCAGGAAACGGGCTTTTCCTGATTTCTTTTTTCCCCTAGTACAATAACATAATGATTAAATTTGGAAAAGAACTTTGCAGTTTTCAAAGCACTTTGTTATTCACAGTTAACTGCAAAGATCCCCCTGTTTTAGATGAGAAGAGAAACTGAGGTATGAAGAAGGAAAGGAACAGGAGAGACGTAACAAAGATGAGTAACGTTTTGGTAATTTCTCTAGGAGTTCTAACATTCTAACGGGCTTGTAGTTTAAGACGTTTCTAGATAGCAGATTCTCACACCTAACTCACTATATTTTCCAAACTTATCTAACTATAAGAATCAGCTGGTGTGCTTGTTCATATACAGATTCTTAGGCCCATCTTCTAGTTATTCTGATTTCAGTTGGTCTGGGGTGATCTAGGAGTCCGCTTTTTTTAACAAGGTCATGTGGGGATTTTTATCTCTTGGCATGTTTGGGAAATTTTACATAGCCGGCAGCTGAAGTGCAGATGGAAATAAGTTGTCCAAGGTCACGCAATCTGAACTCCCTGATCCCCACCTGGTGTCTCTGGTCCCTGAGCCCACATCCCCCTACCACCCACTGCTCCACAGCTGCCTTACCAGGTACACAGAGTTTGTGATCAGTACTGGATAATTCTGCCACGTCTTTATTGTCATGTCTTCATCACCTACTACGTATGAAGCTGTCCAGAAACAGGAGGGATTTGAGGGTGAGGGAGAGAATGAAAAAGACAGACACAGGCATAAGAGACAAAAAGAAACCTCAATGTTATTAAAAATTCAAGCCAGGTGTAGGGGTGCACACCTGTAGCCCTAGTTACTAGGGAGGCTGTGACGGGAGGATTGCTTGAGCCCAAGAGTTCAAGGCCAGTCTGGGCAACATAGCGAGCCTGCCTCAAAAAAGAGAAAAAATCACTACAACCATAGAGGCACAGTAAATTCTAAATCTAATTGCCATATTAAGAGGCATTCATTCTCCATTCCCTTCATAAAACCTACTTATTAATGCCAGTCACACTAAATATTCATAACCAATAGGCTGCGCACTAGTACAGAAGTCTCAAAAGTGGAGAGTAGCCAAGCACAGTGGCTCACAACTGTAATCCCAACACTTTGGGAGGCCAATTCAAGAGCATTGCTTGAACCTAGGAGTTCGAGACCAGCCTGGGCAACATGGTGACACCATGTCTCTACAAAAAATGTTAAAAATTAGCCAGGCATAGTGGCACATGCCTCTAGTCCCAGCTGTGAAGGGAGGCTGAGGTGGGAGGATCACTTGCGCCCAGGAGTTCAAGACTGCAATGAGCTGTGATCATGCCACTGCACTCCAGCCTAGGCGACAGAGCAAGACTCTCTTTTAAAAAAAAGGCCGGGCACGGTGGCTTACGCCTGTAATCCCAGCACTTTGGGAAGCGGAGGCGGGCAGATCAGCTGAGGTCGGGAGTTCGAGGCCAGCCTGGACAACATGGAGAAACCCGTCTCTACTAAAACACAAAAATTAGCTGGGCGTGGTGGCGCATGCCTGTAATCCCAGCTACTCAGGAGGCTGAGGCTGGAGAATCACTTGAACCAGGGAAGCGGAGGTTGTGGTGAACCAAGATCACGCCATTGCACTCCAGCCTGGGCAACTAAACTCTGTCCCCCCCAAAAAAAGGTGAAGAGTGTTCAGGAAGATCTCTAGGATACAAGGAAAAAAAATATATTTTTTATCTCACCCTTTTAAAATTTCTATTTGGTAATGTACCTGGCACATTACATGTATGCAAATATATATGTACATAAATACATATACATACTACCTATGTACACACATACACATTCTCAGCTAAACAACAAACACATATGGACCACACATGAAAACCTTTTTTATAGAAGCGGTGCACATTTCAGAAAGTTTGCAGCCACCTCTCAGTCCTACCTGCCTGCCTTTTGCAGTTGACTTGTATGCTACGAAAAGTCTCTTCCCAACCTGTTTATGTCTGTAATACTTGTAATCATTTATTATAATTTAATTAAATTTTATATAAGCTGATGGAATGTTGTTTTAATAAAAGAAAAGAATAGTCTCTGGAAACTTATGTTGGAAAGGCTTATTTACAGTGCAGATTGGACAGAGTATTTTTTTTTTTTTTGGTTGCTGTCAAATTTAGGCTAGGTAAGATACCTGTGCACAGTTGAATGCCATAATCGTAAAAATCTAGGATTCTGCTTTAGTTTGGCTTGCAAAAATCTGGTATAATAAACTCCCATGTACCCTTATCCAGTTTCAGGGATTATCAACTCACAGCCAATTTTGTTTCCTCTCTTCCCCAACCCAGGTAATTTCAAAACAAATCCCAGATATCCTATGTTTTATTTATAAATATTTCATTATATATCTTTTTTTAAAAGGAACCTTTTTAAAAAGCATAGCCCAAATTTTATCGTAACTAAAAAATTCAGTCACTTGTGAATATATCAGATATCTCTAATCAGAGTTAGATTTTCCCAATTCAGACATTTCTCTTATCCTTTCAGTCCAATATAGATCTTTCAGCCAACTGGTGGCGAGGTGATGGATTGGTGACCATGGGGAGGGTTGAACTTGAGCATGGGGGAAATGAAGTGGGGGTGGGAGAAGGAAGGAGCTATATCTCCAGGACAGAGGCTCTTGTTGCCTCCAAGCGTCACTGTCCTCTCTGTGTGCACAGCTCAGAGCTTGAACGTATTTCACCCAGAAAGAACCTCACCCAGAGGGGCTGCGTCCATTCTGCTTCCCCGCAGGATCTGTCTCATGGCCTGTGATTTAGACCGCTGGGTACTTTGACATCTGGGCCCGCAGTGTGAGGACTTCCAGCCCCTAAAGGTGTTCTTCATTATCCAGATCCATCCCTTCCCTGGGCCTTGGCCACAGTGGTGAGCTCAGCAGAATTCCCTCAAAAGGAATGCTGCGTTTTGAGTGGCTCATGGGAACCCGGGTTTGGGGTTCCAAAGGTAGCTGAGCAGTGACGGGAGAGTGCTCAGGGGAGGCCCTTCCTGGACAGGGGAGCCAGGGGCGGAGCATGCTCAGCAGGACCGGGCTCTGCTGTGTCCGCTACAGCGTGATAAGGCGAGCAGGGCGGCACATACTGGCACTTCTTCCTTTCAGTGCTTCCAGAAAGTGAGCACAGCTGCTTCGTGGCTGACTTCGTTATCTCTTTATTTCCAGGGAAGACTCAACTCAAAAAAGTTTTCACTGTGGTACATGCAGTGTGGACATAAGCAAGTGGCTTTGCCTGGCTAAAACAGTGATAAAAGGAGCTACCTTAGAGGTGGTGAGGGTCAGATATGCGTGCACACATAAATACATGGAATGATGCTTGGTATACAGCATTGTCCAACAGAATATCCTGTGATCGTGCAAACATACTCTGTCTGTGCCTCCCGATGCAGTTGAGCCCTTAAAAGAAGGCTGAAGTGACTGAGGAAACTTTAATTAATTTAAATTTGAATAGCCACATGTGGCTTTGGTGACTACTACATTCCATGCAAGTCCAGGGGATGTTGATAATACCATAACGATGGTATTTTGTTTTTATCCACCCATCTGCACACTGATGTAAAATTTTTAATATGGTTCTCAGTGAAGACCTAGAAGACAATACTGGTATGAAAAGCAGAGACAGTATTATAAAGTGGTGTTTGCTATGCATCTGTGTGACCCAGAACATTTAGGATGTCAAAGATCGTCTCTGAAATGAAGGGTCAGATTTTGAAGTGGACTGCATCTGTGGGAGTCTTTCAAGGAAGGGGAGACAGCCTTGTGATAAGCATGGGTGGGAGCAGGAACTCAGGCTGACATTTCTTACTGGCTATGTGGCCTGAGTCACATCGCTTCGTATTTTTGATCACCAGTGTTCATCTGGAAGATGAGGGTCATGATACGCACCTGCCTGCTGGGGTTGTCACATGTGCTGAGCTGTCAGGGCACCTGGGCTCAGTCCGTGAGGACCATGGTTATCATTCAGATAATGATGATGCTAATACCACAACTTAATGCACAATCACCATCACTTCTAATTAGATTGGAAAATTTAATAATTTTTATCTCTATCAGATGCCAGGGATGCTGATTGATTGCCCTAGATGCTACTTAAATATATGCCCTTTTGACTTTTAAACATTCACAATAATTAGAATCCAGTGAACTGAGGGAGAGAGAAACCTCTAACATGATCCCACTAATGCCTGATCGAGGTGAGAGCGAGCAGGTCGGCCACGGTGGCTGCAGGTTCCCAGCTGTCGTCTTCTTGTGCTCAGACTGTGGGTTTTCAGGTCGTACGTACATCTTGTGCTGCCTGCAAAGATTTGGTATCCAGAAGTTGATAGAATACAATTTTTTTTTAAAAGGAAGAGGTTTTTGGTGCTAACCATGTAGCCTGGCTTCTTGACATCATATCATTTTTATTTTACTCAATTGAAATGAATCAACAAAAACATAAGGCTGGAAGAGTGGAAACTCTGACTTAACTGCTTCCTCATATGCTCTCCCTTTCTGCCTCATATGTTCTCCCTTTCCTCTCCTAGATGTGACATTTGCTGCGTCACCTTTCGAACACATCGAGGACTGCTGCGTCACAACGCGCTTGTCCACAAACAACTTCCCAGGGATGCAATGGGCAGGCCTTTCATACAGAACAACCCTTCGATTCCCGCTGGCTTCCACGACTTAGGATTCACGGACTTCTCCTGTAGGAAGTTTCCTCGCATTTCTCAGGTATTCTGATCAGCCCATGGAAGCAACCAGCAACTGCCTTCCATGGTCCACACAGTTAGACCATGGAAACTTCCCCTCCTTGAGGTTTCTTTCCTTAAAGTGTCGGTTGGGCTTTGTCTTTTTTGTAACACCTTTTTTCTTAAAATTATCGTTGGCCCTTTTAGTCTCCCTTGGGTTGTTGGGTTGAGAAGGGTGCATAGTCTTGTTTGGGGTTGAATATCCTATGAACTGTGCATTGGTCTAGCTCTTCTGTGCCTTTTGCCCGTTCTTGGGTCTTTGAGGTTTAAGTTGTCAGTTGTAGACTAGGCCCCAGTGGCTCACACCTATAACCCCAGCACTTTGTGAGGCCAAGGCAGGAGGATCATTTGAGGTCAGGAGGTTGAGACCTGCCTGGACAGCATAGCAAGACTTTATCTCTACAAAAAATTTAAAAATTAGCCAGGTGTGGTGATGTGCACCTAGTAGTCCCAGCTACTTGGGAGGCTGAGGTGGGAGGATCACTTGAGCCCAGGAGGTTGAGGCTGCATTGAGCCATGATCGCGCCACTGCACTCCAGCCTGGGTGGCAGAGATTGTCTCAAAAATAAAATAAAATTTTAGGGCCGGGGGTGGTGGCTCATGCCTGTAATCCCAGAACTCTGGGAGCCCAAGGCTGTCGGATCATGAGGTCAGGAGTTCAAGACCAGCCTGACCAACATGGTGAAACCCTGTCTGTACTAAAAATACAAAAATTAGCCAGGCGTGGTGGCACATGTAATCCCAGCTACCCGGGATGCTGAGGCAAAAGAATCGCTTGAACCCGGGAGGCTGAGGTTGCAGTGAGTCGAGATCGCGCCACTGCACTCCAGCCTGGGCAACAGAGCGAGACTCCGTCTAAAAAAAAAAAAAAAGTGTTTTTTAATAAAAATAAAAGTTGTGAATTGTAAAACTCCCCAGTCCTATGATAATTGGAATCTGTGGGATTTTTAAAAAATCTTTCTTTACTATCTGCATTGCAGCTAAATATTCCAGCGTTGTGGTTTCTCTTAAAAACAATTTGGGTCATTATTGACCTGAAAAAGAAAAGAGCCATGTATATTCCCTGCTAATAAAGCACCTGCTAAAACTACTTTGAAACTGGCTGGGCACAATGGCTCATGCCTGTAACCCCAGCACTTTGGGAGGCCAAGGCAGGTGGAGCACTTGAGGCCAGGAGTTCAAGACCAGCCTGGCCAACACAGTGAAACCCCGTCTCTACTAAAAATATAAAAAATTAGCTGGGCATGGTGGCACATGCCTATAATCCCAGCTGCTGGGGAGGCTGAGGCATGACAATCTCTCGAACCCGGTAAGTGGAGGTTGCAGTGAACGGAGATCATGCCTGGGTGACAGAGCAAGACTCAGCCTCAAAAAGAAAGAAATAAAACTAAAACTACTTCGAAATTATTTTTTTCCCCATTTAAAAAAGTTGAGATAGAAGGTATCAACAGTGTTGTTCTTCAAGTGTACAAGGTACAAACTCAATGGATTGTTCCATATGCACACACCCATGTGTGTACACCCCCCAGGTGACATTCCTCATAGCCCCTCCTAGGCAGCATCCCCCTTCCACAATCACAGAGGGGTAGGGTAGCTGATTCTCCAACATCTCTGACCCTCAGTTTTGCAAGGCACCCACTTTTACAAAGAGAATTAATTCTACCCTTGTGGTATTGTTACTTAACTATACTTCAGAATCTCTAGTGAGATACCCTGTGGGTTGATATCATTTATCATGCAAACGTGATTCTTAAGATGCTTTGTGGATTTCCTTATTCAGTCCAGTGTGTTAGCAAGCAGGAGAAGGTCAACTTTTTTTTTTTTTAAGGCAGAGTCTTGTTCTGTTGCCCAGGCTGAAGTGCAGTGTGGCATAATCATGTCTCACTGCAGACTCAACCTCCTTAAGCTCAGGTGCTTTTCCTGCCCCAGCCTCCCAATAGCTAGGACACAGGCATGTACCACCACATCTGGCTAATTTTCTTATTTTTTTAATAGAGACAAGGTCTTGCTATGTTGCCCAGGCTAGTCACAAACTCCTGGCCTCAAGCGATCCTCCCCCCTCGGTCTCTGGAGTAGCTGGGACTAGAGGCATGAGCCAACACACCTGGCTAATTTTTTTTTATTTTTTGTAGAGATAAGGGATCTTGCTATGTTGCCCAGGCTGGGAACTCTTTATATTATAGGGAAAGGCTGTGTACTGGGATAAATGTACAACAAATACTTTGTGTATCTCCGTTTAGTGATTAGTTTTTCAATCTTCACGTGTGTTCCCTTGCTTTTACCGGTGGGTTCTATATAGGCCTGGTGCGAAACAAACCTGCGGAGGTGCATCAGCGAGCAACACCGTTTTGTCTGCGACACCTGTGACAAGGCGTTCCCCATGCTGTGCTCACTGGCTCTGCACAAGCAGACCCACGTGTCGGCAGACCAGTGTCAAGAAAAGCCGCAGGCCACGCCCCTGCCTGGTGACGCCCTGGACCAGAAGGGCTTCCTGGCCTTGCTTGGCCTGCAGCACACCAAAGACGTCAGGCCTGCCCCCGCCGAGGAGCCCCTGCCGGATGACAACCAGGCAATTCAGCTCCAGACACTTAAGTGTCAGCTACCTCAGGACCCCGGCTGCACCAACCTGCTGAGCCTGTCTCCTTTCGAAGCTGCTTCCCTAGGCGGTTCTCTCACAGTTCTCCCCGCGACCAAGGACAGCATAAAGCACCTGTCCCTGCAGCCCTTCCAGAAGGGCTTCATCATCCAGCCTGACAGCAGCATTGTGGTCAAGCCCATCTCTGGCGAGTCGGCCATCGAGCTGGCAGACATCCAGCAGATTCTGAAGATGGCGGCCTCGGCTCCCCCTCAGATCAGTCTTCCGCCCTTCTCCAAGGCCCCCGCCGCCCCACTGCAGGCGATCTTCAAGCACATGCCCCCTCTGAAGCCAAAGCCCCTGGTCACACCACGGACCGTGGTGGCCACCTCCACGCCCCCGCCTCTCATCAACGCCCAGCAGGCTTCCCCCGGCTGTATCAGCCCCAGCCTGCCGCCACCCCCCCTGAAGCTCCTCAAAGGCTCGGTGGAGGCGGCCTCCAACGCCCACCTGCTGCAGTCCAAGTCCGGGACCCAGCCCAACGCGGCCACGCGGCTCTCCCTGCAGCAGCCGCAGGCGGAGCTGCCGGGCCAGCCCGAGATGAAGACGCAGCTGGAGCAGGACAGCATCATCGAGGCCCTGCTGCCGCTGAGCATGGAGGCCAAGATCAAGCAGGAGATCACAGAGGGGGAGCTCAAGGCCTTCATGACAGCGCCCAGCGGCAAGAAGACGCCCGCCATGCGCAAGGTGCTCTACCCCTGCCGCTTCTGCAACCAGGTGTTTGCCTTCTCGGGGGTCTTGCGTGCCCACGTGCGCTCCCACCTGGGCATCTCGCCATACCAGTGCAACATCTGTGACTACATTGCCGCTGACAAGGCCGCGCTCATCCGCCACCTGCGCACGCACAGTGGGGAGCGGCCCTACATTTGCAAGATCTGCCACTACCCCTTCACTGTCAAAGCCAACTGCGAGCGGCACCTGCGCAAGAAGCACCTCAAGGCCACCCGCAAGGATATCGAGAAGAACATCGAGTATGTGAGTAGCAGCGCGGCCGAGCTGGTGGACGCCTTCTGCGCCCCAGACACCGTGTGCCGGCTGTGCGGCGAGGACCTCAAGCACTACCGTGCCCTGCGCATCCACATGCGCACGCACTGCGGCCGCGGCCTGGGCGGGGGCCACAAGGGCCGCAAGCCCTTTGAGTGCAAGGAGTGCAGCGCCGCTTTCGCGGCCAAGCGCAACTGCATCCACCACATCCTCAAGCAGCACCTGCACGTGCCCGAGCAGGACATCGAGAGCTACGTGCTGGCCGCCGACGGCCTGGGCCCCGCAGAGGCGCCGGCCACTGAGGCCTCAGGGCGCGGAGAGGACAGTGGCTGCGCTGCCCTTGGTGACTGCAAGCCCCTCACTGCCTTCCTGGAGCCCCAGAATGGCTTTCTTCACAGGGGCCCCACCCAGCCTCCGCCTCCCCATGTCTCGATCAAGTTGGAGCCCGCCAGTAGCTTTGCAGTGGACTTCAATGAGCCCCTGGACTTCTCTCAGAAGGGCCTGGCACTGGTCCAAGTGAAGCAGGAAAACATCTCCTTTCTGAGCCCTTCTTCCCTGGCCCCCTACGACTGCTCCATGGAGCCCATCGACCTGTCCATCCCCAAGAACTTCAGGAAAGGGGACAAGGATTTGGCCACTCCCAGCGAAGCCAAGAAGCCTGAGCAGGAGGCGGGGAGCAGCGAGCAGCCCTCTCCCTGCCCAGCACCCGGCCCTTCTCTTCCTGTGACTTTGGGGCCCAGCGCGATCCTGGAAAGCCCCATGACCCCTGCGCCGGCGGCCACCCCAGAGCCCCCAGCGCAGCCCCTGCAGGGCCCTGTTCAGCTGGCGGTCCCAATCTACTCCTCAGCCCTGGTCAGCAGCCCTCCGCTGGTGGGAAACTCAGCCCTCCTGAGTGGCACAGCCTTGCTGCGTCCACTGAGGCCCAAGCCCCCCCTGCTTTTGCCAAAGCCCCCCGTGACAGAAGAGCTGCCCCCGCTGGCCTCCATTGCCCAGATCATCTCATCTGTATCCTCGGCCCCCACCCTGCTGAAAACCAAGGTGGCGGACCCAGGGCCTGCAAGCACTGGCAGTAACACCACGGCTTCAGACAGCTTAGGAGGCTCTGTCCCCAAAGCTGCCACCACCGCCACCCCTGCCACCACCACCAGCCCAAAAGAGTCTAGTGAGCCTCCCGCTCCAGCCAGCAGCCCAGAGGCTGCCTCTCCCACCGAGCAGGGCCCAGCGGGCACGTCGAAGAAGAGGGGCCGGAAAAGGGGGGTGAGGAGCCGACCCCGCACCAACAGCGGTGGGGTGGACCTGGACTCCAGCGGGGAGTTTGCCAGCATCGAGAAGATGCTGGCCACCACAGACACCAACAAGTTCAGTCCGTTTCTGCAGACAGCGGAGGACAACACTCAGGATGAGGTGGCCGGAGCCTCTGCCGACTACCACGGGCCCAGTGATGAAGAGCAGGGCAGTCCCCCAGAAGACAAGCTGCTGAGGGCCAAGCGGAACTCGTACACCAACTGCCTGCAGAAGATCACCTGTCCCCACTGTCCCCGGGTTTTCCCTTGGGCCAGCTCCCTACAGAGGCATATGCTCACACACACTGGTAAGAGGGCCACCGGGCTCCCAGGCAGTGAGTCCTACTTCCTGGCAGGCGGAACCACGAGTGGGGGTCAAAAGCGAGACCCATCTCCCACAGCTCCAGTTATTCCTAGCTTGGTTTCTTCCCCAGTCTCCAAAGCCCTGAGCTTGTCTGGTGGTGCAGTATTTCCTATGTGCTCTCAGCACCCACAGGGCCTTTGTGCAGGGACCGAGCCCTCCAAGGGCAGCATTCTAGTGAGTGTTCACCCAGGGCGTTTTGAGGTGAAAGTGGTCACAGGCCCTCAGATCACTCATGGCATCGCCTCATCCCTTCCGGAGGTGGTAGCCAGATTATCTACTGGGTTAAGCAGGAAGGCGGCTCCGGAGAAGTGAGACTTTTTGTATTAAGGTATTGGGGCATAATGAGCTCGGTCCTTTGACATTCCATTCCAGTGTCCTCAATGCAGCTTTTTAAATTTTGAAAATTTTGTGAAGTTTTTTTGGATGCCATGTCCTCTTAAACAGAAATATTACAAATTGTGATGTTGGCTGTTTTCTTTCAGTTCACTAAGGCAGTCGCATCTTCCCCTGTTGATTGTGAAAATCAGCAATGAGTGGTGGTAGAATGTTTTAAAATTTCTGTTTATACTACAATTGTAAGCCTTTCTGAGAAACTTCTCTCAGAAGGGCCTGGCGCTGGTCCAGGTGAAGCAGGAAAACATCTGCTTTCTGAGCGCTTCTTCCCCAGCCCCTACGACCGCTCCATGGAGCCCATCGACCTGTCCATCCCCAAGAACTCACACCCAAGTGTGAAAAAATTCTAAGTAACAGACTTAAATTGTCAAAGTGATACCCCAAAAGTATCTTCCTTTTTTCTTTCTTTTTTTTTTTTTTTTTAATAAAAGACAGTCTCACTATATTGCTCTCAAACTCCTGGGCTCAAGCAGTTTTTTTGCCTCCCAAAGTGCTAGGATTACACAGGCATGAGCCCCCGCACCTGGCCCCAAAAGTATTTTTCTTTTTTTGAGACAGAGTCTCGCTCTGTTACCCAGGCTGGAGTGGAGTAGTATGATCTCAGCTCACTGCAACCTCTGCCTCCCCGGTTCAAGCAATTCTCCCTGCCTCAGCTTCCCAAGTAGCTGAGATTACAGGCATGTGCCACCATGCCCGGCTAATTTTTGTATTTTTAGTAGAGATGGGGTTTCACCATGTTGGCCAGACTGGTCTCAAACTCCTGACCTCAGGTGATCTGCCCGCCTTGGCCTCTCAAAGTGCTGGGATTACAGGCGTGAGCTACTGCGCCCGGCCTGCCCAAAAGTATTTTTCAAATGTTAGTTTCTAGAAGTTAATTTTTAAAGAGAAGTTTAGGATAGGAATATACTTTAAATAATTTTGTATCAGGTGCTTCTAGTATATAAATGGCCATACAACTCTCATCTGAATTATAATTTTCTGAATTTTCTCAGTGAACAGTCTCAGTATTCAGTTTATGTTATTGAACTAAGGGCAAATTAGTGAGATCCTATCTTTTTGGAGTTTACAACCAAAATATTAATAAATAGATAGGGCCTTAAACCAAATGGTACTGGATTGGCGAATAAAATACAGAACACCAGTTAAATTTGAATTTCAGATAGACAACAAATAATTTTTAGTATAAGTATTTTTATGTAGTTCTTGGGATTTACTAAAAAATTATTTGTTTATCCAAAATTCAAATTTAGCTCTGGGCATCCTGGGTTTTTTTGTGGGTTTTTCTTTTTGCGCTAAATATGGTAACCCAAGGTAGTCAGGAGGTTTATGACAGGATGTTGAGGGTGGGTTGTGGGAATTGGTGTGAGCTGTGCTCTGTATCCAGGTGGAAATGCATTACATAGAGTTGATCATCCCACAAAGCTTTGGAGAAGCTCGTTGAAGGCTGTTTCTCCTAGATGAGGTGGAACAGCAGGAGGGAGGTCATGGAGCCACTGCTGGATACCTGAACAGTGTGCAGAATGGAGCCTGGGGAGGGAGAGGAAGCTGGGAGCCAGAGGGAGTTGTGGCTGCGAGCAATAGGACTCTCAGAGGTTGCACTGGTCACCAGAGCTTGCCACACAGACACTGCATTTCTTTCTGCTGTGGTGGGTCCTTGAATCCAGGGATTGAGGAGTAGCAAGTCAGGAGTGCCTGTCCAGGGAGGACTCAAGGAGAACCAGGACTTCTAGATTTGTAAAGTGTGTACTGCCCTTTCATACCACTGTCTCCCTGTTAAAATAGTTTAAGCCTGACAAGTAAAGCAACCATTCTAATGATGACAGTTCAGGGAAGAAAATGCATCTTCAAGAGAAGGTGCCCCTTATAGCAGTTTCTTTTGCTACCCTTTTTGGGTTCCACCTGTTTATCGCCTACTGAGAGTCTATGGAGAAGTGAGTTTTTCTGTTACCACTTTTCAGAGAGCAGATGGTCTGGATCTGATGATTGGCTTGGCTCACCCCCTTCCTCAGTGCTCCCACCTCCCCCTGCTGTCACCCAACCTCCCCATCTTCTTCCTCCAGTATTTCCTTTTTTAAGAGTTGTGCCCATGTCTTTGCAGGTGCCTGATATGTGTTCCCATTTGTGAATCCAGTGATGATTGCCTGGCTTTTGAATGCCAAAGTATCAGCGTTGGTTTAAAATTTAGTAGCATCTGAAACTGAGCAAGAAAGCAGGAGGTTTGTTTTAAGATAGGATGGGGTAGATATAAATAGAAACATTCTGCCTCTTGTCCCTTAAAAGTTACTGATAACCTTGATAGATGTGTCTGCTTTGGCACAATCCCTGTATCCTATCATAATATGTTCTTGGTAGAGCTAGTCTTCATGACAGTCCTGTGAGGGTGATGTCATCCATGTGTTGCCACAAGGAAATCGAGGTTTACTTTTAAGGAACTAAGTAACTTGCCCACAGCCATATGGGGAATAAGAGATGGAGCTACTGTTCCAAGCCAGGGTCCAGTTCTGTGCAACTGCCCACTGGTCAGGGTGTGTGTGCCCAGTGTGTCGTCTGTGTGAAGGCAGAAGGCAGGCAGGGTGCACCTTCCATGCCTCCCCGTGTTCCCACATGTCCACATTGCAGAAGATTGGGAAGTAGTTTGAGATAAGGGGGGACACCACTGTGGATCAGAATGTTATTAGCTAATTTGAGACTTAATGACTACAGAATCGTGTTAGCCACATGAATAGACACTGTATGAAGGTTGGTGCCCATTGAGCTCCATTAACTTCCTTTGCTGTGCTTCACTCTCAGCTTCCAGGGATGTTCAGCATCACCACTGCTAAATCATGTTATATGGAGCACTTGGCTACATCCAGTGTCGTGTTAGAGCATTTTCCATTCATGGAGCATTAGAGCTGGAAGGAGCCTGGGAAGTCATCTGATGGGCCCCCTCTCCCCACAGACCTGATCTTTTTCCTGGTAGGCAGCTCTGCTGTCACTCAGAGCCACATGGATCCTTGGCTCCCTAGGCTTCTGTGAGGCGCTGTCTCCAAAACTTTGAAGAAAGTCTTGAGTATACACATGTTAAACATTGACTCTGCAGCCACCCTGCGAACAGAGGTGTTACTCAGAGAAGATGTTCTGTGGGGTATTTTTGTTTTTTCTAGTTTTTTGCTTTTGTGCAGACAAGGTCTCACCATGTTACCCAGGCTGTTCTCGAACTCCTCAGCTTTGCAAAGTATTGGGATTATAGGCGTGGGCCCCTGTGCCTGGCCGTTTTGTGTTTTTGAGTATAGTGTTAAAATCTAGCCGAGTTCCAGCCAGAAGCATTGAGCAGCATCCGGTTTTGGACTGCATTTAAACAAACTGTCTACACCTTGAATGCTGGCCTCCTCCTACCCCCTCAGCAAATTACTGTACTGTCTCTACTTTGTCTCAAAACACGTGTTCTCCAGTCCTCCCCATCCTCAAAGGGGCAGCAGGAAGCAGATCTGGTGTTCAGTGTCCAACGAGGGGTATACCTGCTGGCTGCTGGCAAGGAGCATGTGGCCTCAGCCTTTTCTTGCTCCCGGCTCAGGTTCCAGGAACTGTGTTTGATGAGGAAGCTGGCAGGGCTGTCATTTTTCATACCCCCCGGCACAGTCTCCACACACACCTGCCTTTCCTCCTTCCTTCCACTCCTCTCCAGCTCTCTCCCAGACCATACTTTCCTGCTGTTGAGGACAGTTCCTGGTTCCTTACCTTTCTCTACCTAAACGCGCCACTCCATAGGAGACAAGAGTGCACTGTTCCTGCCTTTACCCCTCGGGAGCATCTCGTGTGTTTTTAGGCCACAGGTGGAGGAGAGGGTGCCAGAAAACACAGCCAGTCTGTTCTAGCCTCTGTCCTCATTTTCTTCCCCCTTCCCTTTTCTCCGGTTCCTTGTCCCAAAGTGATGGGCTTGGGACTATGGGGTGTCCATTCTGGGCTTCCCTGGCTTGCTCACTTTCTCACAGGTGCTTTGAGCACCTTTTTTGAGCCGGCTCAGGCTTTCCCCCAACACCCTTTCCTCCCTGCTCCTACCTGGCAATGAGGGTCACAGCTTCGGTCAGTGAGTCATCCAAACCTGGGTGTGGAAAGCACCTGGGACACCACTTGTATTTGGCTCCTTTTAGCTTTCTTAAAAGACAGCTTTGGCCATTTGTACCCAGTCCTGTGTACACTTCTGCCAAATACAGAGAGAAAATGCCAAAAGAAAGATACCTGCATGCAGGGATGGAGGAGCAACGGAGAGAAGGCTGGGCTGCTCAGGCTGTCATCTTGTTACAAAAAGAAAAGCAACTGCAAGGTTTTCTATGCTAGTTAGACCCCACCTTTCTAACCCTGATTGTCTTTGAAAAATGAACAGAAATGTTTTCAGTTCTGTTTTTTTGTTTGTTTGTTTGTTTTTATCTTGGAGGCCAAGGCCCCAGTCTCCTCATCAAACTATTCTCACTGTTCACTATTCTCTTGCCCCAAAGTCCTTCTTCATTTTTTGACTGTTCTGGGAGAGTAAACACTGGCTAATTTTTTTTGTTTGTTTTTGGAGGTTTTTTTTTTTTTTTTGAGACAAGCTCTCACCCTGTCACCCAAGCACCCTGGCTAGAGTACAGTGGCATGATCACAGCTCACTGCAGCCTTGAACTCCTGGCTGAGTTCAAGTGATCCTCCTGCCTCAGCTTCCCAAGTAGCTGGGACTACAAGTGCACACCACCGTGCCTGGCTAATTTTTTTATTTTATTTTTTGAGACAAAGTCTTGCTCTGTAGCTCAGGCTGGAGTGCAGTGGCGCGATCTTGGCTCACCACAACCTCCGCCTCCCTGGTTCAAGTGATTCTCCTGCCTCAGACTCCAGAGTAGCTGGGATTACAGGCGCGCGCCACTGCACCCAACTAATTTTTTGTAGTTTTAGTAGAGACAGGGTTTCACCACATTGGCCAGGCTGGTCTTAAACTCCCGATCTCAGGTAATCCACCAGCCTCGACCTCCCAAAGTGCTAGGATTACAGGTGTGAGCCTCCACGCCGGCCTTTTTTTAAATTTTTTGTAGAGACAAAGTCTCACTGTGTTGCCCAAGTTGGTCTTGAACTCCTGGGCTCAAGCGATCCACTTCCGTTGGCCTCCCAAAGTCCTGGGATCATAGGCATGAGCCACTCTGCCCAGCTGGCTGATGGTTTAAGCGCTCGTGTTGGGGCTTGCGGAATGCTGTAGGTCCTGAGTGCGCAGGTAACTCCCTGTGGTTACAGGTGCTTTTACAAATCCCCTCCTAAAGCAGTTATTCGTGGCAGCTACCAAATAAATAGAATCATTTGCTACTTTCTATATAGATGGCTGGCCAACAAATGTTTTTGAAACCTGTGTTATTATAAAATACTAAACGAGCCCGTTTTCCTGCATCCCTGCAATCCAGAGAGCCCACCACTATGTAAAAATGTCAGACTTACGCAGTGAAATGCGAGCTTTTAATGACTCGTGTGAGTTGTTATGTCACTTTGGGAGCCTTTGTACTTTGATGCAATGCTTTCACATCATGGATTGTTTTCTGAATTTAGCATTAATAGGGACCTTCTCATGGGGACGTCAGCCTGGCAGTCCTAACCAACTGTAAAGGTGACGCACTTACCAGTGTGGAAATTACAGAGTAAACCATGTGACGGGGGAGCGAGAAGCCGATTGTTTTCTTTGAAATCAAGAATCCTATCATAGTAGCTTCTTACTTGTTTTCCTCTTGGCCCAGTTCTTTTCTCAATCTGGCCAGACTCAGAGAAGCAGCAGTGTTACCTTTTGACAATAAAATGTTAAAAGTACTTTATTTTTACTTGAAATTATTAAATACTGTGTTCAATTTTAAATGACAAACAATAAGTAATTTTTTTCATTTTATTTTATTTTTGAGACAGAGTCTGTCTGTCGCCCAGGCTAGAGTGCAGTGGCACAATCTCTGCTCACTGCCACCTCCGCCTCCCAGGCTCAAGCGATCCTCCCACCTCAGCCCCACCAGTAGCTGGGATTAAGGTGTGCACCACCATGCCTAGCTAATTTTTGTATTTTTAGTAGAGACCGGGTTTCACCATATTGGCCAGGCTGGGTCTTGAACTCCTGGCCTCAAGTGATCTGCCCACCTCGGCCTCCCACAGTGTTGGGATTACAGGCGTGTGCCACCGTGCATGACCACAAGAAGTAATTTGGAAGATGCACCATAAACACTGTCATACTGTACAACTAGTCACACTTTTTTTTTTTGATGTGGATGTTTTAAAAATAAATTTTGCAGAATGATATGAGGAGACCCTGAACACAGTCAGTGGGGTTCTCCACTTCTGTTCAGGTTGTCTTGTGGAGCTACTCAGAAGCACACAGGCCGGGTTTCTGGGTTTCCGATTCTGCCCTTTCCAGGTTTCTAATTCTGTTGTCTTTGATTGTTGCGAGCATCTTTATTCTTAAAAGTGCCTGAGGAGATTTGTAAGCATCATCTTAAAGAGTCTTTTAGCTCAGGAGGGAATCAACGTCCCCTGTCTCTGATTATTACTCCTGATGTGAAATTGTGGCCATGCTGTCATGGGGGTGGTGCCAGGTCCACACCTTCAGGCTCTGTATGAATGGCGCCCCCTGGAGTCGTGTGACACAGCCAGGCCGGTCAAGGCTAGTCCCTCCTTCCCCTGGGAAAACACATGGCCCCTCTGACTGGTCCCCAGGTGCCAGGCCCTTGCTGTGCATTCACAGGGGAGTGCGTGGCCTTGGGCACCTGCACTAGTTCAGGCTTCTATCGACATTAATCTAACGCCAGAGGCCCCTGTGATCTGTGTTTCCAGGGAGCTGTGTTTAATTGTGGCAATCCCAGGGTTATGGGACAAAAGTACTGGGCCCCAGCTCTGAAGTCATGTCGGTTAACACACAAAACCTTTTACCCTGTAACATTAGCAACTGGGACCTTGGACTCCAGCGACTTGGGGGAAAGGGAGAAATTCAGTGATACACAAATGATGCACCACCGACTTCCATCTCCTGAAGGCTCCTGATCCCCTCCCTCCCTCCTCTCTTTTCCTCTCCACCTCCTTTTTCCCTTGTGCTTTCTTTCTCCTTCACATGCATCCACACAAACCCAGGACAAGTCGTAGAGGAGCTTCGATTGCATTTTGAAACATGACGTTTATAGCACAAAAGGAATCCAAGTAAAAGGAGAGGGTAGCAGACCAAAGCAGGAGGAGACTGTGCCTCTCTCAGTGGCTCACCCATCTGTGCGTTTGGGATGGGTCTAGGGGCGAGGCAGGGCTGCCAAAATGACCTCTTCACATGCACATCTGTTGAGTGGAGCACATGATCAAATGCAGACATAGTTACGTATTGGTCACTCATTTGCAACCAAGCTTGGAGCAGGGGGAACAAAGAACCTTTAATGAGAAGATCTCCTGACTCTTGCCACCTAGGACGACAGTGAACTTGAGCAGAGGTCACTGCAGGATGTCTCAGCAAGTCAGACAGGAGTTGTCCTGGGAAGTCACAACTCACTGCTCCCATTCCCCTGTGGGAGGGACATAGCCACCAAGGCCAGGAAGGGGGACTGGCCACCCTGGCCGGGGGCTGTCCCTGACTTCTTCTCTTCATGGACCCCAAAGATACCCACGGGTTCCCCATTGGATTTCCTAGTGTCCATATTACGGTGTCCTTGCCACACTAGAGCTCGTTAGAGGGCGTCTTTCTCTTTGTGATAGAATATAGGTGTTTTCTTGCTGTGCTCTAAAATCTCTTCATTTGCTTTTTTTTGTTGTCATTAATATTTTAATTGTAATACCATTGTTTTACTTTAAATGTATATTTTTCGGTTTCATTTATTTTAGTATTTTGAAGACAAAAATTCATATTCCATTCAACTTAGGAAAAGGGAGAATGATCATTTTAGTCATTGATTTTTTTTTTAAATGTGTTTTGTTAATTTTCTTGAAGGGGTGGAGGAGGGGGGAACAACTGCCAATGATCCCAGGAGAATAAACAAAAGCGACTTTTCTATTTCATTGCAGTAGAAAGCCAGATAAATATATATTTTTTTTCCTGCTTCAGGTCAGAAACCCTTCCCTTGTCAAAAATGCGATGCCTTCTTTTCTACCAAATCTAACTGTGAACGCCACCAGTTGCGCAAACACGGAGTTACCACCTGTTCCCTGAGAAGAAACGGGCTTATCCCCCAGTCAAAAGAGAGTGATGTTGGATCCCATGATAGCACAGGTAGTGCCGCCAGGTGAACAAGAACCCAGGAAGAGGGAGAGAGAGGAGTTCGGTTAAGAGTTGTAGCAAACTCCGGTCCGAGCTGTGGAGGGGCTGCTTGTTCACTTCTCTGTAGGATTCAGAGCCCACAGCCTATTAATAGAAAGGCAGGCCCTGCTGATGATTGGGAGGGAGCATAACTCCTGGGTCAGATCGCCTAGACAGACAGCAGAAAACAGTGACAGTGCCCCTCGGTGACTCTCGGGGCTGCCAGGGAAGATCTGTCACCCTCTTGGCAGAAGAGGCCTTTGTTCCTGATGTTGGGAGGTGGGATGTATGGGAAGGCCTACAACTTTAGCCCTGGGTATGAACTCATGTAAAGGGGATGTGAAACCTAAAGGTTTGGGGAGCCTTAGCCTCTGCAGCCTCCTCGGGAGCAGGCCTGGGCTCCCCGGGATATCAGGGTATTGCTGGAACGAGGGGTGTGGTGTTCTTCTTTTCAATAACTCTCTTCCCGGTGTAAGACTGTCCTTGTTTGAAAAAGCACTGTGCATGTCCTTTCTTTAATCACATCTCTGCTTGACCTGAATCCGGGTATTATTCTCCTGTGCTGATGTGTGCTTCCTCCCTCCAGCACCCGCAGAGCAATTAACGGCTGCCCGATACGTCTTGTGCCACCTTGTTTCCCTTACAGTTTCTGAATTTACTCGTGTCTTCTGTCAGTACACTCCATCCACTCGGACTGCTGGGGTGCTCCATCCTCACCCCCAAGAGCAAACAAAACGAAAGCCAGCCTGCTGCAGGCCACTTAGATACCCTGCCAGTTGGCACTTAGTAACAGGTTCAGCATCATGGTGCTGGGTCCAGTTCTGCAAGTCTTGAAAACCTGACACTATCTCATGGCTGCGAAGAGATCCCCCCAGCTATGTTTTTTTAGGGTTGTATTTGCGTCCTGTGGCTTCTGTTCCTCTGACTAGGGTGGAGATGGGGTGCCCTATAGTTATGAGGCACCCCTGCCTCAGGAGTCAGTGTGGACAGAGGGTTGGGCATTAATCTTAGCCCCCTTGTCCTCACTTTGGTTACAGGGATACTGAGTGTATCTGAAGTGGAGAGGCCACCCTTTGCCCATCTCTACGCCTCCCACTGAGCCCTAGTGAAACCAGCTGTGAGTGCTCTTGACTGCCCAACCGCCAGTCTAGGCCAGATCCTCTGAGGGTGTGAAAGGGTGAGCTGGTTTGCTCACTGCTTCCCCAGCTTCCACTTCCACGTAACTCACCAGTATCTTTGAGTGAAGAAAGATGTGGGTGCCCACGGAATCTTAGCCTAACTTGGACCCCTGTGAGCCAAAGATGACCTGTAGTTCAGCCCACGGGAAGCGCGCACCAGTGCTGGCAGGCACGCGTTTGCTGCAGACCATCCTGTTAATGTTTAACCATCAGCCGCCACATTATCTGTTAGTCTGGAACATTTTCTTTCAGCTTGGTTTAGAAAGCTGCCCTGTGATCTTCCCATAGTGGTTCCACAGTAGCGAAAGCAGCCAGTAACTGAGGGAGCTGAGGGGGAGCCCTTGGGTTTCCATGTTTACAAATAAGTCTTAGTAACTCCGTGCTGGATGTGCATTTTGCATCCAGCTTCTTTATCATAAGGGAGGAACAAAGACTGGGGCTCCTGCTGGCATCTGCAGACACAAAGCTGAGTGGGAATTGGTGGTCTTAGCTTCAGTTCAGCACCAAGTGTATTTATAAGTTTGCAGTCGTAAGTTTTGTTTTCGAAATCCCAACAAAGCCCTTTCCCACCTCCACCCCACCCCGGAAGTTATATAGGTTTCCTTGAAGGGACAAAGCCTCTAGAAAAAGAAAAGTCACTGAAAGTTGTTATGTGAAACCAGCAAAGAGAAAATATATGTTTGGTTTAGTTGTGGTCACAGTCCATGGTGAGAAAAGGGACTGAGATTTAAGTTGAGAGAGAAAGGAGGTTAGGGAGGCAGAGTTTAGTGATTTCAAGGAGGATTTTAAAAACCAGATGAGCATGATGGACATGGGGCGAAGCCTTCATTCTGGGTTCCCCCCCGCAATGAAGTTTAAAAAGTGAGGCTTTGAAGGAAGACCACTTAAAAAAAGGGAAAAAAAAAAAAAATAAATGACCAAGGAGGTCCTTGAGGGGTTTTCTAGGCTTATATGTCTAGGTGGCATTTTCTTAAAATTCCTACACATGTTTTATAATGTAGGTCTGACTTTTTTTCAGTGTCATAAAGTCCCCCAAAAGAATGCTAAAAATGCCACAGTGGGGGCAGTTCTCCCTTAAAGGTCCATTTTAAACTTTCAAATTTCAACTGAAATGCTTCATTCACTGTCCTGGACAGAGAGAGGCACCCTGGCCCCCTCTGCCCTTGAGGGATGTGCCCTTGGTCCTTCTTCCAATGATGCCCCGTCTTTGTGTTCGTAGGCACCTATATAGGGCTGTTTTTAATTCGTATAAACATGAAAGTGTTTAAACTCTCCCTTCATGTGGCCACCTTTACCAGCCCAGAAGTCCCACGTGTCAGCATGGACTGCACCTCAGGAAACCCTCTCAATCCTCAAATGCTTTGGGTAGAGTGCAGACACAGCGGCTTCCCCTGCAAAGGCACCCCTGCCAGGTCAGATAATTACTTAGGTTGGTAGTCTGTCACATCGGTTGAGGCACATTTAATTTTTAGGAAGCAATAGATCTTTAATTGTTGAGCTGACTAGGGCGTCTCCACTGTCCTGTAGGAGGAGCTGCGGGTTTATTATCTACCAGGATTCCTTCTGCTTCCTCTAGCAGTTTTCTTAGTTGTTGAACAACACAAACCAAGGGACTGATGGGGAGAGGGAAGAACTGCATATTTTTAAGGTAACATTGCTTATAAAAAGTCATGAGCTCAGCTACCTGCATTTGGGAGTCTGGGTGTTGAGAGCGGGGATTTATACAGCACCTGGCCTTATAAGTTGACTATTCATGATAGGTGAAGAGGTGAAGTTTTTTGTTCATCAGAATCACTAATGAAAATCAGTTGTTTAGAATGTGAAGGGCACAGCCTACACTGCTAAAACACTCCCCCTAGTGGGAGTTTGGTAGAATACAACCAAGCCCCCTGTGTCCAGAGGGAGTTGGCCTTTCATTGTACTCTGGGTGATCTCTCTCCATTATCCGTGCAAAGGAAGGGCCTGAGAGCAGGAACAATTTGATCTTATATTTCTTTGGGTTTTGTTTCAAAATTTATTTTACTTTTTTTAAAGCTCTATCATGTTAAATATGTTCTGTGCAGTTAAAATAATGCATGTTCTTTGCTGAAAAAAAAAATAATGGAAGTGTAGTCTAGGATATACTGGGGACAAAGGGGAAGTAACCAGAGATTAAACCTTCTTTTAAAAATTACCGGTCGGACGTGGTGGCGCATGCCTGTAATCCTAGCCCTTTTAGAGGCTGAGGAGGGTGGATCACCTGAGGTCAGGAGTTCTGAGACCAGCCTGGCCAACATGGTGAAACTCTGTCTCCACTAAAAATACAAAAATTAGCTGGGCATGGTGGCTCACACCTGTAATCCCAGCTACTTGGGAGTCTGAGGCAGGAGAATCGCCTGAACTTAGGAGGCAGAGGTTACAGTGAGCTGAGACTGCACCACTGCACTCTAGCCCAGGTGACAGAGCAAGACTCCATCTCAAAAAAAAAAAAAAAAATTACTTAACAAAGGCCAGCCACAGTTGCTTATGCCTATAACGTCAGCACTTTGGGAGGCCAAGGCAGGAGGACCCCTTGAGCCCAGGAGTTCAAGACCAGCCTGGGCAACATAGGGAGACCCTGACTCTAGGGAGGGAAATTACCCACAAAGCCAGCAAACAAATTGAGCATTTTGTATTTTTATTGTAGAGTTTATACCAATATCCATTCTATAGATGCGCTCTGTTGAAATGATTCAAGAAAACGAACATCTCGTTTTTCCTTGGAACGTGGCCCAGACATTGGTGTGCATATCCCAGGACTCATATTCTTTAAGCTTTTGGATAATTTTGCAAAATCATTTCTTCTTTAAAATTTTATATTCACACCATAATATTTCCTTCTGAAACCTCTTGAGATACCCAAACAGTGGCTGCCAAAAAGTGCAGTCAGTGTAAAGCTAATGAAATGAAATGATGTAAGTAGCCACGTTATGCAGATGGCTGTGTGTAAAGCCTAAAGCCCCAAGCAGGTGTGAACAGCAGGTACTGTCTCCTCAGACCTCAGGACGGGGCAGGACCAGCTCCTTACCCCAGCCCTCCTGACCGCCTTGATGGCAAATAATCAAGCATGTGACACTGAGGAGGAGTGATGGATGCAGGTTGACATTGTAGTTACACCTGATCACGTCGAGTGAGAATCCAGGTGAGGTGCGTGAATCTTCTGGCTCAAGGACTGCAATCACATCTGGTCTATTGAGGGAGGGGCATCTTCGTACTTGTGCCATAAAACAATGACTTTCATCCACCTAATTATCAGAGGAACTTCTGAATCCCTGCAGTAATAAATCAGACAGTGGCCGGGCACGGTGGCTCGCGCCTGTAATCCCAGCACTTTGGGAGGCTGAGGTGGGTAGATCGCCTGAGGTCAGGAGTTCGAGACCAGCCTGGCGAACATGATGAAACCCCGTCTCTACTAAAAATAAAAAAATTAGCTGGGCATGGTGGTGGGCGCCTGTAATCCCAGCTCTCGGGAGGCTGAGGCAGGAGAATTGCTTGAACCTGGGAGGTGGAGGTTGCAGTGAGTGGAGATCACACCATTGCACTCCAGCCTGGGCGACAAGGCGAAACTCTGTCTTGAAAAAATAATAATAAAAAATAAATCAGACATAGGATCTGCAGCTAAATAATAGGTCCCACCAGCTTCCAATGTACTGTCGTAGTGCATAATTTTAAGAAGTTATTAAGTCCTCTTTCAACCTTAGTAAAGAGAAGGCCTTTTGACACTGTTTGATGTGAATATTGCAACTGTGCCACCCCTTAAAAGGACTGTTGAAAACTGATAGGCTTTCCACATACAGTTTTACTGGGTGGAATGGACAGATAGGAACAAATCAAGAGGCAGGAAGTCAGGGTAGGTGAGATGCCTGGAACCCAGAACCCCTTGTCTTCACAGGCACCCACAGCCTTTCACAGTCTGCTCCCCTCACTGTGTGCTGTTGCCAAGCCTGGCATCAAGGGTGTCCTTCCTTTGAAAGATTTCCACCACCCCTGGGAGGCTAACAGCCAGGAAGCCTACAAGCTTGCCTGTGCCCCCTTGGGTCTCCGCAGCCTCCACCTGGAGATGAGCGTCAGGCAAGAGTGTGCATACCATACACAGAGAATGCAGGCTTGGGGTCGTTTCCTGTGAAACTCATCAAGACCATGCTTTGGAGGATTAGGGGTAGGGGTGGTCCTGTGTATGTTGCATGTTTGTATGGTCTCTTTGCACTGGAAAAATAACTATAACTCAAGCTTCCTCAACTTCCCTAGCGCTGCGAGTCTCTGGAATGCACCCCTCTCCTATCTCGCAGCCCCTGTCTGCCCTGCCTGAGTCACTCATACCTTCCTGGGGGCGGGGGCAGTGGAAGCCAGGGGTTCAGGGGCACAGCGGCACAGCCAGCCCTGGGAACACACCTGAGGTGATGTGGAGGCTGCTTTTGCCTTTCTTACGTCCCCAGGGTCATCTTGGTCCTCCTGGGGGATGTAACAGGTGGTGAGGATTTGGGCCGAAAGAAGTCCTCGCTGGTTTGGGGTTCAGGCTGCTGGCATGGGTCTAGCCCATTCCCGGCGACATCCCTGGCATGGGCGTAGCTGGTGGTGCCCCTCTGAGCCCTCCCCGCTGTGCTTGCCCCACAGACAGTCAGTCGGATGCGGAGACTGCAGCCGCCGCGGGCGAAGTGCTAGACCTCACCTCACGGGACAGAGAGCAGCTGTCGGAGGGCGCCACTGAGCTCCGCCAGGTCGCAGGGGATGCCCCTGTGGAGCAGGCCAGGGCGGAAACGGCCTCGACGGTGCACCGGGAAGAGCACGGCCCTGGGGAGAGCCAGGAGCCGGAGGAAGAGCATGGCACTGAGGAGAGCGCCGGGGACGCCGACGGCGCGGAAGAGGACGCGTCGAGCAACCAGAGCCTGGACCTGGACTTCGCCACCAAGCTCATGGACTTCAAGCTGGCCGAGGGCGAGGGCGAGGCAGGCGCCGGGGGCGCGGCCTCGCAGGAGCCGAAGTTCGCCTGCGACACCTGTGGGAAGAGCTTCAAGTTCCTGGGCACCCTGAGCCGCCACCGGAAGGCGCACGGCCACCAGGAGCCCAAGGATGAGAAGGCAGATGGCGCCAGCACTGCAGAGGAGGGGCCCCAGCCCGCCGCCGAACAGGACGAGAAGCCCCCCGAGACCCCGGCGGGGGTGGTGGAGTCGGCGCCGGGTGCCGGGGAGGCCCCGGTGGAAAACCCCGCGGAGGAGACTGAGGTCCCCTCCGACGGGGAGAGCGCGGCCGAGAAAAGGTCCTCGGAGAAGAGCGACGATGACAAGAAACCAAAGACAGACTCCCCCAAAAGCGTGGCCAGCAAGGCAGACAAGAGGAAGAAGGTCTGCAGCGTGTGCAACAAGCGGTTCTGGTCGCTGCAGGACCTGACCCGGCACATGCGCTCCCACACAGGTAACCAGGGCAGGCCAGGTCCCCGGCCCAACAAGAGGAGGCGAATTGGGCACCTCTCCTAGGAGCTCCCCTGAAGCGGCGCCGGAGGCCACCGAGAGAACGTTTGCTTACTTGCTTACGTTGCCGGTGTGCCCGTTAAGCCCATGAACTAGGAGTTTTAAGGAGTTGCACTCTTAGCCCTCGAAGACGGTGCAGGCCTCCTACAGCCAGGCAGGAGAGGGTCCTTGGCCGTTGTGTTTTTGAGAACGCTGTGGTCCGCCTCTTAGCTCTGCTGCCTCCGTCTCCCCGTCTGTAAAGTGGGGGTGACAGCTGCCCTGTTTCATAGAGGTATCTAGGAGAGGGTGCTTGTGCTGGGCATTTGGGCCACTTAGTCCTGTCTAGTCCTGTGGCCCGGACGACAGGCACTGCCCCAGGCCGCTGTGGGGCAGGCACCCTGGGTGATCCATTAGGGTCAGGGGGGCCTTTTCCTTTCTTAGCCGTGCAGCCCGGCTGAGGTGACTGGGGCAGGACCCTTAGCCACTGCCCTTCACACTGTTCCTAGAGTTCACCCACCACCTACAGGGTGGAGGCTGCAGACCCCAGAGCAGGGACGCTTGCTTTGACACAAAGACCTGATTATGCTCATGGAGTCCAGAGGTACATCCTTCTTCCTTCCAGAATAACCTGCCCCTCCTCTCAGCCGCTGCTTCCCTCCCTGTCAACAGCTGCAGCCCGCAATGAACACATGTGCCCCGGCCCAGTGCAGGTGGCTCTGCCCTGCGCTTGCCCGTGTGAAGGGTCAGGGTCCTTGGCTCTCAGAAGAGGCATATTCTTGGGCTCCCAACAAGCATGGTGGGCCTTGCCCCGGGCCTGGCGTGTGAGCCATCAAGAAAGCCCCCGCTGCACCACATCGTAATGCAGAGGGTACCTGGTGCCCCTGACCTAGGTGCTACTGTCCATGCAGATCCCTGAGAGGGTCCACTCCTGTCCCCCTCTAGATTCCTTCCCAGGCTCTGGTTGAGGCCAGTCTGCACATCTCCTGAGGCTTCTGCTTCTGGGACCTGGGTTTTCTGGATCAGTATGTAGAGTGCCTGGGCTGAGAGAGGAAGGAGAGGAAAGGTCTCAAACTGACAGCTTGAACCAGCAAAGGGAGCTTGTCCGTCCTCAGTTTGCCGGTTCAAGGAAGAGGCCTCTGGCTGAGTAGGAAGGAGTCCTGGCCCCCCCGCACATAGCCTGGGGGCCTCATTCTTCCTGTGCAGAGCAGGGTGCGGTGGGTACTGGTGCCTTTTGGTTAATGGAAATTCTTTCTTCTGTTGTTCCAGGGGAAAGGCCATACAAATGTCAGACCTGCGAGCGAACCTTCACCTTGAAGCACAGTCTGGTTCGCCACCAGCGGATCCACCAGAAAGCCAGGCATGCCAAACACCACGGGAAGGACAGCGACAAGGAAGAACGGGGTGAGGAGGACAGCGAGAACGAGTCCACCCACAGCGGCAACAACCCCGTCTCAGAGAACGAGGCTGAGCTGGCTCCCAACACCAGCAACCACATGGCCGTCACCCGGAGCCGGAAGGAGGGCTTGGCCAGTGCCACCAAGGACTCCAGCCACAGGGAGGAGAAGGTCACGGCAGGGCGGCCGTCTGAGCCTGGCCAGGGTGACCTTAACCCAGAGAGCCCGGCAGCCCTGGGGCAGGACCTGCTGGAGCCACGCAGCAAGAGGCTTGCCCACCCAACCCTGGCCACAGCTGATGGCGCCTCCCAGCTCCTGGGGATGGAGTGACAGCCTCCGTCCCCCTCAGCACAGACAAAAGCCAGCAGAGCAAAGTGTCTATACTTCATGGGGTTTCCTCAGTGCCCTTTGGCTGTTGGGGAGTAAGAGAGAGAGAGAGAGAGAGTGCGAGAGACAAGCAGGAGCGTGGCTGCTCGCTCAGTGCCATAGCCTCACCGCAGCCTGCGCGGGAGGCCACAGCCCGTGCCGATTCCAGTGCCTTAACTACTTACCGGATCCCTCCATGTTATCGTGGGCGTTGTATTTTTCCAAAATGACTTCTTAAACAAAACAAATATTGTAATGAATTGTCTGGAGAGGAGCTCTTCATTTGAGCATTAACGTTATTGTGTATTGGTGTGTGTGAGCTTGTTCTTGTGAATCTGTGATAGCACCGTTTGTTCTGTGAGCTGGAAACAGAAGGAAAAAACATACCCTTGGGTACCCATAGCCAATAACTGGAAGAAAATGATGTGAATTTCATGTAAATGACCAGAGGAAAGATGGATAAGATGATAATTTCTTAAATAGACATTTTCCTTTTTTCTGTGTGCTTCATGGTGGAGCTGTCATCTGGTCCTTGGTATTACAGGATGTGGTTGATGAAGGTTTCCAATATGATTTCAAGCCAAAACCAGGAAAGATTCTAGCTTCAGCCTCATGTCCGTTTCTACTCTGTCAGCATTAGACATGGTCACTGTTCAAGTTTCAAGACATCCATTCTTAACTATAGAGAAGAGTTACTGCCCTGGCGTCTTAACCTATGGAAAACATGCATGGGTAGCATATATTTGATTGCCTCCTCTTCCTTTTCAGTATATGTATTATTAATATTATTATTATTATTATTATTAGCTCATCAGTTTGCTGTTCTCTGCAGTGAGCAGAATCAAATGGGCAATATTTGTCCTGGGAGACCTGTGCCACACCCAGGTCCCCGTGTTAACGTGTGCCTGCGGCTGTGGTTGGCACCCTTGGGTGGTAGCTCTTCTACTGTAATGAGACAAGCCTTTCTTCTGTCACTGCAGAATTTAGCAGGGGCCGTGAGCAGTCTTCCCAAGCATGGCCCAGGAGCAGCTCAGAGAGGGTGGAGTGAGGATGCATGCATCCAGGGAACAGGCATCAAGAAGCCAGGGCCGTGCCTGGAGCACTGCAGAGATGACTTTGGAGAAAGCAAAGCAGTGACCCAGTGACCAGGCACGTTACTCTTGAGCGAGGTATTCCCAGTCTTCCTGCTAAGCCTAATCCAAGCCTTACCCAGCTGTGCTACTGTCATTTGCAAAGCGAGGAAATACTACTACTGGTAATAAAACTACACATGCAAGATGTCAGATGAGAAATAGGTTTATATTTACCTTCCTGCGATGTGGGGTTGGTGCTTGAAGATAAATGTGCTGTTTCTAGTTTCTTAAATAGTCCAAACTCCTGGGTGCAAAAAGGCAGGATTATTTTTACCCATGAGCATCCTATGCAGGCAATAGACTTCCCACTGTCCCCACGTGCAGGGAGGAGAATGTACCCCACTGCACCTGAGCTCCTGGTCCCTCAGCCAAGACCTCAGGGGCCCCCAGCCAGCCTGCTGCTGGGGACCCCTGTGCTTGCTGCAGTGTGTGGAGCCTCTTGCCTTCCCCTGGAGAGGCACCCCTGTACCCCAACTTCCTTCCCCTGGCCTTTTCTGGCCCCAGTGCTCCTCCTTTACGTAGACTTGTTCGCACAGAAACATGCACGCCCCCTTTTCTCCGCCACTTCACCAGTTTCTGAAATCCAACCTCCCAGGCTTCAAAGGAAGATAGACATTCTTGACATAATGAAAAGTGATATCTTCGCATACGAAAGGAAAAAAGGTTGAGGTATATATGATTTTTAACTGTATTAGGGATGTATGAACCAGTTTAAAAACGAGGTTTTATTTACTGTAGAGATGAATGCAAATCAGAACCAATGTTCCCTTGGTCTACTTAGTTAAAACCAGTTCATACATCCCTTAGGTTTTTTTTTTATTATTATTATTACAACTGTTATTTTTGTTGTTATTATTATTTGGGGTTTCTTGTGTTTTTTCTTTGCGACTCTCCACACTAAACTTGCAATATTGTGGGGAGAAGCTGTGACTAAACTCTACGCTGCGGTGAGATGTAGCAGTAATCAGCTCCCAGCGACGTGTGTAGCCGGGGCTGCCGCTCGCAATAATCACTATTGATTTAAAGCTTTACTTAGCCTTGATCTGTACCCTCGTAGTCAGTAAGGTCTTGCCACATTTTATTAGTGAGGTGGAGAAACGTATTATTTGTTTGTTATTTTTGCCCTTCCCCCACCCCCAATATTAAACTGTGAAATTTGTGATTTGTTTAAACTCTGGGTGAATCATAGCTTAGTTTGCATGTCCAGCTAATTTGTTTCTATACGTTTTGTTTGATTCTCTTTCTCCTTCTCTCAGGGCTTTTACAAAAAAAAAAAATATATATATATATGGATCTTCTGAAAAGTTTTTTGAGGTGCAAGTTTTTTCTCGTTTTTTTTTTTTTCTCATTGATTAATGGACATGATGCTGAGATTCAATCACTACATGAAACACCTGGCTGTGAAAACAAAACAACCCAGAGAGCTGTTTTCCAAGCAGCGCTGGGGAAGCTACATAACAGTCGGATGCCAGTTTCGGGAAGATTCACCATACGTTCTGACCCTCTGTTCGTCTCTTTCCTCTTTCTTCAAGAAGGAAGTTGATCCCAGTGATTTCAGCCCATGCATTAAACAGGAAACAATAATAAATTTGTAGAATTCATATTTTTCTAAAGGGAACTTAAAAACTGCTGCTACATGTTATGTACAAAACTGGTTTATGCCACATGAACAGAATCACAAGTTTAGTTTTGGTACTTTTTGTTCCTCTTTGTATTCAGTTGTATAGAACTTCCAAATTCAGAATGAGAAGAAAGCTGTTCTGTATCAAACCATCTAAGCAATAAATGTTATATTTTAAAAGCGGCAGATTGCCGGTCACGTGACTGTCCTGTGATTTGTTGTGATCCCATCCCCAAACCCACAGCCCACTTGGGGCAGGTCCCAGGTGTGCAGTACCACTGGGGGGAGTCACAGGTGCCCAGAAAAGCTCTTGTCACCCAGGCAGCATTTTTATTTGCGCTGGAGGCTGGGGCAGTGACTCTTGCCTATAATCCCAGCACTTTGGGAAGTCAAGGCAGGAGATTCACTTGAAACCAGAAGTTCAAGACCAGCCTGGGCAAAATAGTGAGACCCCTATGTGTACAAAAAAATGTTTAAGAACTAGCTGGGCATGGTGGTACATGCCTGTTGTCCCAGCTATTTGGGAGGTTGAGGCAGGAGGATCACTTGAGCCCAGGAGTTTGAGGTTGCAGTGAGCTATGATCGTTTCTCTGCCCTCCAGCCTGGGGGGCACAGCAAGACCCTGCTGTATATAAAAGCACTCGGCTGCAGTTGTGAGAGCTGCTTTGAGAGCATGTGGAAAGTTAAGTGCATGGCCACTGTCAGAGCTTCAGAGTGGAGACCTTGGTGTTGGGTGCACAGGGCCAGGAGGCTGGACCTAATGAGGCACCACAGTGCAGGCCACTCTGTCATTGGCTAAAGCCAGCATTTTTGTTTCCTGTGCAATAATGCCTAAGAAGTCCGCCTCTCCTCTTCTTCCCCCAACCCAGTTGTAAGTGATTGAGTCAACACCTAGTGGAGGGAGAACAAAATCTGTTAGTGTGACCAGATTTTGGTGAGATGGGAGGGGACAGCAACCCTAGGGCTGGGGATGGTGCAGGTTAAAACTCACATTTGGGTAAAATAGCAATCAGCAGAGCCTCAACTCCTAGCAGAGCCTCAACTCCTATAACTAGGGAGAGGCTCTCAAAAAGCAACACTGGGGGCCCGGTGCAGTGGCTCACTCCTATAATCCCAGCACTTTGGGAGGCCGAGGCGGGCAGATCACAAGGTCAGGAGATTGATACCATCCTGGCTAACACAGTGAAACCCCGACTCTACTAAAAATACAGAAATTAGCCAGGCATGGTGGTGGGCGCCTGTAGTCCCAGCTACTCGGGAGGCTGAGGCAGGAGAATGGTGTGAACCCAGGAGGCAGAGCTTGTATTAAGCCAAGATCGTGCCACTGCACTCCAGCCTGGGCAACAAAGTGAGACTCCGTCTCAAAAAAAAAAAAAAAAAAAAACCACTGGGCCGGGAGCGGCGGCTCACACCTGTAATCCCAGCACTTTGGGAGGCCTAGGCGGGAGGTCAGGAGTTCGAGACCAGCCTGGCCAACATGGTGTAACTCCATCTCTACTAAAACTACAAAAAACTTTGGGTGTGGTGGTGTGTGCCTGTAATCCCAGCTACTCGGGAGGCTGCGGCACAAGACTCCCTTGAACCCGGGAGGCAGAGGTTGCAGTGAGCCGAGATGGCACCACTGCACTCCAGCCTGGACAACACAGTGAGACTGTCTCAAAAAAAACAAAAAAACAAAAAAACAAAAAAAACCCAACACTGAAAGAAGTTGGTTTTGAAGGAGGCTGATTGTGGATAATGCTAAAATGCATTGAGTGCACTGTACTATACACTAAGTGCCACCTCACTGCAGGACCAGAGCTGTGGCTGTGGTCCTTAAGCTTTTTCAGACCCTCTGTTGAAATACGTAGAATTTAACACACATTTATATGTGGGAGCTTGGGGGATCCGCATGCCTGCGTGGGCGGTGGCAGTTGGAGATGTACTAGCCCTGGGTAAGCGGATCTCAAACCTCAGGTCCTCCAGCCCAAAGACATAGCCAACCACCTGCCCTGTGTTAGAGATGCAGGGCAAAGAAGTGGCCACGAGCTGTGTTGCTGGGGACAAGCTGGCTGGCATGAAAATCCCAGCTCTGCCTCTTGGGGCTGGTGAATGGCCTCGTGCCTCAATTTCACCATTCCTAAGAAGGGGATAGCAATAGTACCTACCTCATGGGCATTGTTGTGTGGATGCCATGAGTTCATTACATAAGGTGCATGTTAGGGGCTCTCATTATTGTTTCTACAGAGTCTTCTCATAGGAATGCTTCTTTGGTTGCCTGGTGAGGAATTAGGTAGAACTTCGCCACACGCATTCATGGCACAGTGCGGGGAACAGCCAGAGGAGGGCCTTGTGGGAGATCACCAAGATGCAGGCACTGTCCTTGAACCCCAGGGAGTCTTGCCACCTTCTCCTACCTGGCCTCCTGTGGCCCTGTAATCCCACTACCTTCCCGCTCAGCCTGTGGCCTCCCCATGGCCCCAGGACCGTGCCTGGGCCTTGGTGCTTATCCAGCATCCCCACCCTGGACCAAAGCCTCCTCCACTGGAGGAGGACGTGGGGCGTGGGGATGGGGGAGCTGGCGGCATAGACCTAGCACCCAGGATGAGGCCTAGTCCCTTGCTACCTTACTGCTCAGAGTGTCGTCTGAAGACCCAAAGCATCAGCATCCCTGGGAGCTTGTTAGAAATGGCAACCTCAGTTTGACCAGGCGCGGTGGTGCATGCCTGTGGTCCCAGCACTTTGGGAGGGTGAGGCAAGAGAATCGCTTGAGACCAGGAGCTCAAGGCTGTAGTGAGCTATGTTCACACTCCAGCCTGATTGACAGAGCGAGATCACATCTTCACAAAAATAAAAACATAAACCCAAAAATAAAAGAAATGAGAGCCTCTGGCCCACCCAGACCTGCTGAGTCAGAATTTGCATGTGAACAAGGGCCACAGTGGATATGTGCACACATTAAAGTTTGAGAAGCTCCGGTCTAGACCCCAAAGCTTGGTTCAGAATAAGGTGGAATGTGGACTCAGCAGCTGGCTGCAGAGACGGCTGTGGTTTCTCCCTCTCAAAGACAGAATCCACCTCAGAAGGAGTGGGCAGAGCCCAAATATGGCTTTAGAGAGTGCCGATCTTGGCCCTCCAGAGGTTCCTTCCACAGTCCCTACTCCAGCCCCAGCACAGACTCAGCCACTGCCTAAACCCGAGTGCCCCAAGAGTCTTGTTTGGGCTTTCTGCCTGTTTGCCATCCTTGTGGATTCCAAAGGCTACTTTGAAAGGGCTGAGGAGCGAGTGGGGCCTGCAACCACTGGCCAACAGCGCCAGCTGCCTGCTTGCCTGTCCTGGTGTTAAGCCTTGGGCCTGGAGCACTCAGGCCTCTCCCCTTCATAACCACCTCCCTCAGGAGGCCAGGAGAGAGGGAGGATGACTAGGCTTATTTTAAGCTTGTAATTGAAGGTTGCTCTTTAGCAACAAAAGAGTCTCCTCCAATTCTAGGCTGCCAGAGTCAGTGTCCCAAATAAGAAACAAGCGGTCACTCCTTTCCCGTTTTACTGCTAGGGGAAGGAAGCCACAGCCCAGTGGGGAAGTGACATCCCTGGCCCTTGCTGTTCACCACTTCAAGTCTTGCCCGGCTGTCAGGGCAGGAATTCATGTCCCCACTGTGGCGTCTGCTTCCCAGTCTGTGGGGCCAGCAAGGGGCTCAGCTGCTCCCCAGCCCTGCCTTCCTCCATGAATCTGACATAACTCTTTTATGGGAATTTACATAAAAGTAACGCCTTGCTCAGTGTGGAAAACTTAGGAGCTGCGGGAAAATACAAAGAAAATTAAGGAAGTCATCTCGCTTCTCAAACACCGTTTTAATTTGGTGAGTGTTGCTCTTTTCATTGGGCCTCACTTTTCCCTTCCTTATTCTCAGATGTGTTTGTACAGGACTTTGCACACTGCAGTGTTTTCCTGTGGTTTTTGTTTCTTTTCTTCACCCAAGTCCAGGGAGCTGTGAAGGAAAAAAAAATCCTTATTCCTTCAGAACAGGGACGAGCATTGAAATGATTTGCCCAGGTCAGCTGGCTATTGAGTGCTTTTGTTGGGAGGAAATTCTCCACAAGAAAAATCCTAAAACAGAAGTCCCCGAGAATGGGTGGTGTGTGTCGTCCACTGAAAAGGGAGTTACTGAAAACTAGGAATGCGTGGCCTCTAGGAAACATGGCACTGATGCGATTTGGCACATAGATATTTGGCATACATATTCCCAGGGTCACTGAGTAAATTCCCAACTGTTCCAGTCCTCTTTTGCTGCATGACAAAGAACACCAAAACTTTGGGTCAGGATTCGGTGGGTTGGGCAGGGCTCTGCAGGGATGGCTCATCTGTCCTCCGTGAGGCATCAGCTAGGGCAGAGCCTCCAAGACCATTTTTTCTCGCTCATATCAGGTGCCTCTGTGTGTATACACACCCACTCACCTACCCACTAAAAGAAAATTCTATGAGTTGCTTGTTAAAAATTGCATTTCAGGCTGGGTGCGGTGGCTCACACCTGTAATCCCAGCACTTTGGGAGGCCAAGGTGGGCAGATCACCTGAGGTCAGGAGTTCAAGACCAGCCTGGCCAACATGGCGACACCCCGTCTCTACTAAAAACAAAAATTAGGCGGGCATGGTGGCGAGTGTCTGTAATCCTAGCTACTCAGGAGGCTGAGGCAGGAGAATCGCTTGAACTCAGGAAGCAGAGGTTACCATGAGCCGAGATCACGCCACTGCATTCCAGCCTGGGTGACAACAGTGAGACACTGTCTCAAAAAAAAAAAAATTGCATTTCAGATCTACTGATTCAGGATCTCAGGAGGGAGGACCTAGCCATATGCATTTTTAGCAAATTCCTGGAGAATTTGCTAAAGCCCAGAAAAGTTTGCAAACCAGGGCTCTGTTAAAGACTGTTCCAGATTCCTGCCCCTCAGTTGTACCTCTAGTTGTCCCTCAAGCTAACACCAAGGCAAATTGTTTGCAATGGAGCCGTTGTTTGGTCTGGGGTAACTCTCCGATATCTAGGATATGTACTAGAACCTTCCTTCAAGCCTCCTGTCTGGCCTTTTTCCCTGCTTTGGCAGCCACTCCTCTACCCATATTGGCACAGGTGCTCCCACCCAACTTTGGGACCACCTACCCCCAAAAGGGAACTTCTAAGAACCTGTGGCTGGGCTCGACCTTGGCACCAAGTCTAGGAGCAGTTGCTCCCACCTGGCTCACCTTCCTGGAGCTTTGGGTCCCTGGTCTCCTGATATGCACTTGTCAGGGCTGGCTCATAATGGTGGGATCCATATGGATAAATGAAAATGTGGGGCCCCGCTCTGTCACCTGGGCTGGAGTGCAATGGCACAGTCTCAGCTCACTGCAAACTCCGCCTCCTGGGTTCAAGCAATTCTCGTGCTTCAGCCTCCTGAGTAGCTGGGACTGCAGGCACGTGCCACCACAACTGGCTAATTTTTTTTGTATTTTTAGTAGACACAGGGTTTTACCATGTTGCCCAGGCTGGTCTCGAACTTCCAGCTGCCTCAAGTGATCTGCCCTCTTGGTCTCCCAAAGTGCTGGGATTACAGACGTGAGCCACTGTACCCGTCTTGTGTTTGTTTTTGATTTGTTTTTTGTTTATTAAGAGACACGGTCTCACTCTGTCGCCCAGGGTGGAGTGCAGCGACGCAATCTCAGCTCACTGCAGCCTCAATCTCTCAGGCTCAAGTGATCCTCCTGCCTCAGCTTCTCAAGTAGCTAGGACCAAGGTGAACACCACCACACCCGGCTAATTTTTTTGTATTTTTTGTAGGATGGGGTTTCGCCATGTTGTCCAGGCTGGTCTCAAATTCCTGGGCTAAAGCAATCCTCCCACCATGGCCTTCCAAGTGTTGGGATTAGAGTGTGAGCCACTGTGCCTGGCCAATGGGCTCTCCGAGGCCACATTACCTTGGGCATTGGGATACTTACACGCAGGTGTCCGCAGGTGCCTGAGGTCTCACATCCACCCGACCCTCTCTGCTTCCACACTCAGGCCTCCACCAGGGGCCAAGGGGGCTGAGATCACTAGGCAAGGGCAGGAGGCTGAGTGGCCAAGAACCCATCCCAGGGAGTCAGGAGAGAGAGGGAGGCAGGACCACACAGGAGCCAGGGCTCCCGGCACCCAGTGCACACTCCATTGCCCCATCAGAGTTCACTGACAAATCCCACTTCAAAGATAATATCATAAAGAGTTTCAAGATGGGGCCCTGGGAGCATTGAACTCCAAGCACAGGCCCTCGCAGGGGTCCCACTGCAGGAAGCCCGCCCTGCTGTTGACCCTGCCCACCTCCCTCAGCTCCTTGGTCCTGTCGGGTCTCCCTGCTGACCCCATGGCACTGCTCTACCCTCCTGTCTGTGGAGCCCCCGTCTGTCCCCATCTAGAATTCTGTTTCCATACCAAGGCCTAACCGATGGCCCCCGACCCCGTTCAGTGTTTTGGGCCAGCCACTCCTGTTCTTGGCGGCCCTGCCCTCCCACGAACCTCACGTCCACGGCTGCCCTCGATCCGGACACAGTTGCACTTGTTATCTGGTATCAGCACTAGGGAGGCTCAGTCAAGCCAGCACTAATGGTGGGTTTGGTGTCCTTGGGACTTCTCCACCCAGGGCCTGTGCCAAGGCTGGTCCTCAGTGCTTGGTCAAGAGTGGCTCTGGCAGCTCTTGGGTGGTGGCCCCTGCAGCTCATGCCCCTGCCACCCATGCTCACTGGATGGGGGACGACACCCTTCCTCCCAGTTCAGGGTGGATGGGCCCCAGACCGCTGCCCAGCCAGCCAAGCCTCCCTGCCCCTGCCCTGCCCTCCGAATGGCCCAGATCATACCTGATGCCTTTCTTTCCTAGCTCACTGCCTCCACCCAAGTCAACTTCTGTCCTGACTCCCAAGGACTTGGGTCCCACTGGGGAAGTCGGGAGGAAATGGGAAGCCTTCCTGACTGTGGGTGAGGGCAGGAGGGGAGGTGAGGTCAGAATGGGCACCTGGAGGGTGGCAGGAGAGAGCAGGAGAGCATGAGAGAGGTGGCAGAGGAGGGGGGTGCGAATAAGAAGAGAACACCATCATTGTTTACCAAAACGGAATTGCACCACACCAAGGTTTCCTGTTATTTATTTATTTATTTATTTACTTATTTATGTATTTTAGTGTGTTCAATTGAGGTAAAAAAAAAAGAAGCAAGAAAAGTGTTTGCAGATGGGCTTTATGGCGGTGAGTTTTGCAATGATCTCTGAAAAAGTCAGGGGAGTCCAGCAGGCAGATGGGAATCCAGGCTTGCTGGCGTATCCAGATGACTCGGAAGGAGGATCCCAGATGGGGAGGGGCAGTGCTGGGAGCAGGAGGAGTCCCGGTCAGGCTGTCCATCCATGTTTACCCAGCAAATATTTGCAGGCCCTGAGCTCAGCAGGGGAGGAAATCTCAGGCAAATGAGACACAGACTCTGCCCTCCAGCCGCTTAGGAGAAAACAGCCGAGAAGGACATTGTTAAATGGACTGGCAAGCCCAGAGCATCAAGGGCATTTGGAGGTGGAGGGCACTGCTAGTTGGGGACACGTAGACCAAATTTACAGAGCGAGGCCCCTGGAAGGATTTCTGCAGGTTGCAGCAGGGTGGAGGAGTGTCGCCGGCCCGGGGTCAGGAAGAAGCTCAGGGCACAGGGATGCTGGCCACGGGGTGTCCCATCACATCAGAGTGGCGTGGGCTATGGCTGGAAGGGCAGGCAGGCCACTGGCTGACATGCCACACAGCAGACCGTGAATAGACGCATGGGCGAGTCAGGGAGTCAGGACAGCTCTGAACACTTGAGTTCATTTCCTGCTGGAGGTGGGAGCCGTTGAAGGTTCTTGAGGGCATCTGTGAGTACATCAGAACTGTGGTCTAGAAACGTCCTAGCAACAGTGTGAGACAGGGAGCCAGCAGAGAAATCATCAAAATAGTCTAGGCAGAAGGTAAGGAGGGCCAGATGTGGTGGTGTGCACCTGTAATCCCAGCTACTTGGGAGGCTGAGGCAGGAGGATCACTTGAGCTCAGGAGTTCGAGACCAACCTGGACAATGTAGCAAGGCCCTTTCAGAAAAAGGAGTTGGGGAGAGAGAGAAAAGGTAATGAGGGTTTGAAGTGGGCTGGGGAGGAGAGGAGCACTGGCAAGATCACATTTGGCACTACTTGATTAACGAAGATTGCAATGGGGGCGCAGTCAAGCTTTCAACATTGTCACTGGAAATCGGGGGACGTGGTGCCATGAAGGATGCCGGGGAAGCCAGGTGGAGAAGCCAGTTTGATGGAACACAGAGATTGTGGGTTCCTTCTTGTTGGAGGTGTCTATCAGAGGTCTTCAAGTGACAAAAATTCAACTCAGAGGCTGGGTGCATTGACTTATGCCTGTAATCCCAACACTTTGGGAGGCAGAGACAGGAGGATCACTTGAGTCCAGGAGTTTGTGACTACCCTGGGCAACAAAGTAAGACCCCCCATCTTTACTATAAATAAATAAATAAATAAATAATAAATAACTCAGACCAGCCTCTACAAAAACGAGAATGGGTTAGCCCACATTGACAAAAAGTCCAGAAAGTGACTTTAGTTAGATGCACGTCCACCATAGCTAGTGTTCGAGCCCACCATGTCCCATCCCCTGGTTCTGCTTTCTTCCTCAGGGAGGGCGCCTGCCAGGCAGCAGTGTCGCTCAGCTTATGTGCAGCCAGCTTGGTGACTACAGTGGCTCGTCCTAACAAGAGACCAGGACTTCAGGCTGGTCTGAGGCACATGCTCACCTCTGGGTCACACGTCATTCTTGAAGCAGTGGGCAAGTCAAATATCCCCACCCCTCCTGCACAGAAAAGGGGAGGATCCCAAGAGGAGAATGTGAGGGCTGCCTCCAGGAGGAGAAGAAAGACTTGTGGGTCCCCTGCAGACATCCAGGTGGAGATGTCTGAAGCCCAGGGGTCGGGTAAGAGCTACAGCCAGGTTTGGGTTATTGTGGGAGGAGCCGCAGGAGTGAATGGGATCAGGAAAGGTGGCCGGTGCAGACCTAGGACTTAGGGACCTAGGAAAGAGACAGACACGCTGGGGAAGAAGAATCAGAGGAGAGGGTGAGACGCTTGAAGAGGAAGTGGGCGAGAACAGTGTTGCCTAAAAAGAAGGAGCCCAGTTCCCCAAAGGCGAGGGTGAAGACAGCCCATTGGGCTGAGACGATGGGCAAAGGGCAGGGTGTGGGCAGAGCTGGTTTGGGACCCAGAGCAGTGGAAGAGCAGATCAGCCCTTGCCGAGACCAAGGGACAGCAGGGCTGAATGACCGCAAGGCAGCACCCGCTTCGCTTTGCAAATAAAATACGGACTGCGCAAGAAAGCGTGGCTTTTAGTGTCCATTCGTGTCCAGGAACAGCGACCAGGGCAAGTGCTTGAGTGCGCCAGGCTGGGCGAGGCAGGGAGGAACTGAGGGCTGGGCCAGGGAGGAGGGGCGACCCAAAGGCCTCCGGAGATGCGCTGACAGAAGGTAAAAACAAGGAACAAAGCAAAACCACACACAAGACGGCAGCGCGGAGTCCAGGCCCTGCCCTCTGCAGCAGCGCAGCCCAGGGGCCCTGGGGCTCTCCCTGCTGCCTGTGGAATTTCCAGGCCAGCGCATCTGACTGGCCTGGCCTGGGGCAGTGGGTGGGGATTTGGACGTTTCCAGAGACGGGAAGATCTCGATGAGAAAGCCGCTCGGCAGCTCCAGAGGGTCGATCCCCCGACAGGGGAAGGGGGCGTGGGCGCCGCATGGCAGCGCTGAGACTTGAGTGCTGGAACAGCCCAGCGAGGAAGGTCCCAAAGACAGCTCTTTTCACCAAAGACAGGCCTTGCGTTTGCGGTGCGGGCTCCACTCCCAGTTCTGCTTCAGGTAGAAAAGGGATGAGGGTGCCGGACCAGCTTGACCCGGTTTCCGCAGGGGCAGAAGCACTCCTTACCTTCGGCCTGCAGAGCCCCTCAAGCAACAGGGAACCACACATTCTCCTGCCCTTGGAAAAAGTTGACCCGCTTCACAGTGAAGCCTAAGAGGTGAGGTGGGGGCGGCGGGGGGATTTGGATGGGACTTGCAGACGCCTTTCTTCTTCCCAGTGCCCACCTAGGGATGGGGACGCTAGGACAGCTGAAGCTGGCACACATCTAATCAATGTTCCTCGAGCACCTCTTTGTCCATGCACCCTCCCTGCCCAACACCTCCAATGGCCTCTGAGGCTTGGAGAATGACATCCAAGCTCTGTTTCCCAAACAGGCCCAAGCCCACCCTCTGCCTCCCAATTCATCCGACCATGACCACCATCTGTCACCCTTTGCAGCCACGCCCTGCGGTGACCACGCCCACAGACGACCTCGGCCCTGGTGACCTCGCCCACAGATGGGCACGACCTTGAATGGCTCTGCTTTTGATAGTCACGCCCCTTGTAGCCATGTCCTGTGATGGCCACGCCCACCAATGAGCATGCCCTCAGGTGACCACTCTCAGACACCCTGGGATCCAGCTGCCCTCGTACCCCCAGGGCATGTCTGGGCACACCTGTCCTCTCTTTGGCCCTCCCCTAAAAAGCCTTCCACATCCTAAATCCTTCTTCGAAATCCTGTTCTGCTGCTTCAGTCTCACCACCTCGAGGCCCCTATGACTACCCCAGCTCTCTGGTGCTCACTCGCTTGGTTCCTACGATACACTGGAGTACATTTGCCTTTTTAAAAATAAGCTGAGATGTCTCCATAGCTAGATTTCCAGATCCCGAGGGATAGGATGGAGGCAATTATTCTTTTTTTGTGTACCATCCAAAACTTAGCCCAGTACCAAATACCTTTTAGCTATTCAGTATATGTCTCTCTCTTTTTTTTTTTTTTTTTTTTAAAAAATGGGTTTTTTTTTTTTTTTCCCGGGGTGGGGATAAAGGGATGATCTCAGCTCACTGCAACCTCCGCCTCCTGGGTTCAAGCGATTCTCCTGCCTCAGCCTTCCCAGTAGCTGAGATTACAGGCACCCGCCGCCACGCCCAGCTAATTTTTTGTATTTTTAGTAGAGACGGTGTTTCACCATGTTGGCCAGGCTGGTCTTGAACTTTTGAGCTCAGGTGATCCACCTGACTCAGCCTCCCAAAGTGCTGGGATTACAGACGTGAGCCACTGCGCCCGGCTTGGCTCCTGAGAACTTTCTAATGTGCAAGGAGGGCTGGGACTGGCTGATCTAAGGGTACCCTGGGAGTGTGATAGTGTGGCCACCTTATGGGATTTGGAGCCAAACAGCCCCAGTCCAAGCCCTCACCTCACTCTCTGTGTGCGATCCAGCAGCCCTGGGCCTCAGTCATCTTCATCTCCCATATGGGTTTAAAATGCCCACTGCCCAGAACACACAGTGCCTACAGAGCTGCAGATGAGTCGGAGCCCCTAAAGCGATAGCCCCCAAGCCTCCCTCAGAACTTAAGGGCTACACTGAGATGGACCCTCAGTCTTCTATACCCGGGGACATGTGGGGACAATGCAACACTTTCAAAAGAGGTGACTCAAACAATGTCAACCATAGTCATTTTATAGTGCTGGGAAAAGAATAGCTTTAATTTTACATCTGATTATAGAGGGAAGGATTCGTAGTGTCCCTAAACTGACCTGTCTAAATATTTCCACATAATATGCACAATTATCATCTGCAGCCACAAACGTTTCCTTTTCTTTTCTTTCCTTTTTTTTTTTTGAGACTGAGTTTCACTCTTGTTGCCCAGGCTGGAGTGCAGTGGCGCGATCTCGGCTCACCACAACCTCCGCCTCTGGGGTTCAAGGGATTCTCCTGCCTCAGCCTCCGGAGTAGCAGGGATCACAGGGATGCACCACCACGCCCAGCTTTTTAGTAGAGATGGGGTTTCTCCATGTTGGTCAGGCTGGTCTCAAACTCCTGACCTCAGGTGATCCACCTGCCTCAGCTTCCCAAAGTCCTGGGATTACAGGCGTGAGCTACCGCGCTCAGCCAAACGTTTCCCTTTCTTTCTTCCTTTCTTTTTTCTTTCTTTTCTTTTTTTCTTTTTGAGACGGAGTGTCGCTCTTGTTGCCCAGGCTGGAGCGCAGTGGCACAGTCTCAGCTTACTGCAACCTCTGCCTCCTGGGTTCAAGTGATTCTCCTGCCTCAGCCTCCCAAGTTGCTGGGATTACAGGCGACTGCCATTATGCCTGGCTAATTTTGGTTGTTTTTAGTAGAGATGGAGTTTCGTCATGTTGGCCAGGCTGGTCTCGAACTCCTGACCTCAGGTGATCCACCAGCCTCAGCCTCCCAAAGTGCTGGGACTACAGGTGTGAGCCACCTTGCCTGGCCCAAACGTTTCCTTTTCTAAGAGGCCGTGGGGTGTCCTGGATCCGGGCAAAAAGGGCACTTCAGGGCGCAGGGCCCCTCGAGGTGACGCCCTTGTTGGCCGGTCTTGGTATTGCTGCCCACCTGAGCTGGGGAGTGAGCCCTAAACTCGCAATATTCCTCTGCCCCGCTGCCCACGACAGGAATGCTTGCCTGTGAAAGTCATGGGTCCCCTTTGTGTCCCAGAGTTGTTGAACAAGATCCTAGTATACAGCATCATCACACCACATGCTGGGAAGGCCAGAGGATTCTGGGACCGGAGCTCAGTTTGTTTTTTTATTGATACTAGAGAGAGGCTTAGAAG